>NW_026885722.1:0-67533 GCF_032173495.1 Musca vetustissima | reverse complement strand
TATTATAATAATCGCGATAAAGTTGCACATATTCGCGAAATAAGAGAAAAATAAAAAAATATATAGCAGATTACATCAATATTTTCATTATATTAATGACATACACACACACCTAAAAAACAATTTAAAAATATCTACATAATCTAAACACCATGATGAATCAAATGATATCAAAATCACACAAGTCCGTGTAGCGGTTTCTAAATCAAAGCGACAACAAAACAAGATATTGAGGGAAAATATTTGTTTTTGGTTCGAAAAAATAATGTCATCATATTTATTTTTTTAATTGTATACAAGAAATTTCAGAAAAAGATGTTGGGGTTATTCTGCTATTTTATCCGAATTTCGCCGAAAAATTGACATATATAATAATAATCACTTTTAGTGTATAAGTATACGCCATGCGGATTATATCAAGACCCTTCCGATAAATCTTAGAATTCTATAAATAGGAATAAATCATAAAATAAAATAATATTATGAAATATACATTTTAAGTTGCGTCTAAATCGCGTAATTCTCAAAATCATTTGATGCGCATGCGTTTTCCAGGAAGTACTGAAGTTTATCTTCCAATCCATATATATTTTGCGAAATTTCATTTGACGGCTAAGATGTGCCACACGTTACATTGAAGTACACAAAAAATCGTAAAACGCGAATAATTTCCGAAAACTCCATATGCCATTAACGCGCATCCGATTTCGGTGTGCACCCTAAAAAAATACATCGATCTATACCGATTTCAACGTGGTCCATTAAGAACCATAGATGTGCCAGCTCACACTATTTTTGAGATAAATTGCGTCTACATCGCGTAATTCTCAAAATCATTTGATGCGCATGCGTTTTCCAGGAAGTACTGAAGTTTATCTTCCAATCCATATATATTTTGCGAAATTTCATTTGACGGCTAAGATGTGCCGCACGTTACATTGAAGTGCCCAAAAAACCGTAAAACGCGAATAATTTCCGAAAACTCCATATGCTATTAACGCGCATCCGATTTCGGTGAGCACCCTAAAAAAATACATCGATCTATACCGATTTCAATGTGGTCCATTAAGAACCATGGATGTGCCAGCACAATCTATTTTTGAGATAAATTGCGTACATCTCTCTTTTGGCTGAAGTGTTTAAAGTTCTCTTTTCGAAAAAGATCAAAATCCGTATGAGGTCATTTATTGAAGCGGAAATGATACACAGAAAACGCAAGTAAATCCGCGATATTTTCAAAAAAAATTTTTGCCAAATTTCGTGTTTTTGGAAGGCCAGTTCCCGCCGTTCTAGTAGATGGATTTTCACGAAGAAGATTTTATATCACCCATGGATGTGCCAGCACAATCTATTTTTGAGATAAATTGCGTACATCTCTCTTTTGGCTGAAGTTTTTAAAGTTCTCTTTTCGAAAAAGATCAAAATCCGTATGAGGTCATTTATTGAAGCGGAAATGATACACAGAAAACGCAAGTAAATCCGCGATATTTTCAAAAAAAATTTTTGCCAAATTTCGTGTTTTTGGAAGGCCAGTTCCCGCCGTTCTAGTAGATGGATTTTCACGAAGAAGATTTTATATCACCCGAAACGTAAAAAACCTTATTGATCGCGGGTACCCATATCATTCAGTTGACAGTTCTAAAAATTTGGCCCGAAAAATAGGTTTTTTTTAGAAATTTGATCGCACAAAATTCGAACCTTCGGATGAGTATTACTCTGAAGCTGTGCATACTACATACACAAAATACATATCAAATTACGCAGATTCGCGAGTACAATAATCTTATAATCGATTTTTATAAATTCCTGTTTGTGTATTAAAGCTAGAAGTAAAATTAAAAAAACACTCGAAATTGAGCTTCAAAATGTCAGCATCATTTAAAGGTAGATGCAGTTAAAATTTTGAAAAATGGTACATAAGGGGCGTAGTCCCCATTTTGTTGGTTTCTAGTTTTATTTTGACACGAAGACCGTGCAATGAGTGGCTTAGTCACAAATCGATAGAGAACATAAAAAAACTGATTCGCCTCAACCTGTTTTTACACATTTTTTTACATTGAAGTAGACACAGCTTCCACCAAAATAAAGTTAGTAGGTCAATATCATGAACAGTTTGCAACGACAGATCAATTAACTCAAAACTATTCACTTTTTTTCATATAATTAAGTAGTTCCCGAGTTATAAAGGGGTGAACCTCCGCTTCAGCTATGTTAAAAAATTTGCAATATTGCCCATATATGTATATATGAGCCATACCTAAATGTGAAACGATTTTATCGGAATTTAACACATACCATTCTATGCTCTATTTAATAAAATATAGGGACCTTTAGAGCACCATTTAAATAAAATCGGATATGTATGGGAGTTATATTCAAATGTGGTGTGGTTTCCGTTTCTCAAAATACCGACTTCACTTTTTTTAGTGCGGAGATGTTGCGACACCGTTATGAGAACCTCAAATACCATATAAGAGCCAATTTGATTGAAAAACATGTCAAAAATGTCTGTATTAGGGAATACCATATTATGAGGATTACCCTTAAAAGTTAGTCAGTATTAAACCAGTAAGGAAAGTAGTAAAGTCGGACGGGGCCGACTATATGCCCCCCTTCACCACGTTGGATATATTCAACAGATGAATCTTAACAGACGTATCATTTTTGAAGGACCATTAACATGAAATTGGATTCATAAACATGTCATTCTGCAATATATACTAAATTTTTCATTTGGTCTGATATGCAGTTGCTTCTTACAATGGGACAAAATTATGTAAATCAATTTAAAGCAAATATCAATCTGATAAACATGAGGAGTTTGATGCATCATGTGCTAAAAATCGGACGAAAGTATATATAAAAGCTATATCGAAATCTAAACCGATTTCATAGAAACTTGTCACAGGTTAGGTTATATTAATTTCAACATGTTTTGTGCATATCGGCCACATTTTGAGTTCTTGGTGCATCATTTCATTAAAATCGGAAGAAATTTTGAACGGATTTCAACAAAACTTTCCACATGCTAGATAATATTAACTTCGGTACATTGTTCGAAATGTTGTGCCAATCGGCTTAACTTTGGGTTTTGGTGCACCATTTACTTCAAATCGGACGAATCTATATGTGGGAGCTTTATCTAAATCGGAACCGATTCCTACAAAACTTGGCAAACGTTAGGCAATACTAATTTCAGTACTTTGTGCATAATTTTGTAGCAAACGGCCCAACTTTGGGTCTATTCTGCATCTTTTACTTAAAATCGGACGAAACTATATATAAGAGATATATCTAAATCTGAACCTCTTTCAATGGGAACATATTTACATCTGGGCCGATTTTCAGGAAATGATATATAGAGACTTCAGTGCACCATTAACATTTAATCGGAGGAAAATATATATGGGGGCTATATCTGAATCTGAACCGATTTTCACGAAACTTAATACACATCATTCTAGATCTAGTTCAGTACGCTGTGCCAAATTTCGTGCAAATCGAAAGATATATAGGGACATTGGTGCACCATTTACCTTAAATCGAACGACATATATATGGGAGCTTTAACTAAATCTGAACCGATTTTCACGAAAATTAGCATACATAATTCTAGGCTTAATTCAATACGCTAATTAAAAAAACAAAATTTAAGTATCGTTAAAATTTTTTGCACCCGGTTACATTTTTTTGAGTCGATATATAGGCCCCAATTATAAGCCGAACATCACAACACAACCCACTGTGGACGAAATCTGGAAAAGTATAGAAGGGCTGTACTGAATATTATTAATATTCCGAAAATATGTTACGTTGCCCTTTTGTGCGTTTTAGAAGCCATGAATTGTTTAATACAAGTGTTGCAGCAGTCAAATTTGCTAAAAGTCACATTGATCTCGCGACTGGTGCTGTTGTTGTGTGTTGTGGTTCGACATCCTAGAAATACTAGCAAGGTCTGTGCAAAAATTTCATTCGTTAATATTGTGATTTTTATCGTGATTTCAACAGACGGACAGATAGACTGACATGAGTAAATCGACATAGAATTTTATTTTGGTCAAGAATATGTATATACGTTGAATATTTCGAATTGTAGCAAACGATACACTCCATTTCCAAAACCCTGTTTTTTCCATTTTCACCAGGGTTCTTCTTTGGGGCAAATAAGTGAGCTATGCAAAATTTCATCCAGTTTGGATCATAAATACGATCTGTACTTTGTTTACAATTTAACACGGATACGTAAATCGACTCAAAATGTGAAAGGATCCTATCCTCCAGCTTTTATAGTCTTTAAAAATTTATTTATTTCAAGGTATACGATTATTTATTAAAATATTAAGCTCTTTCATAAAAATGTAGAGTTATCACGGCCTTCAAGTCGCTTATCGGCCGATTTAGACCTATTTTATAGTTAAAGCTAATTTTATGACCAGCTTGCAATAAATAATGATCTTCTGAAGAGAATCATAATTGAGAACAAAGCAGGGATGAATACTTAAGACGTGGATTATTTTTTGTAAAAATTCCACATATCGGAATCTCGTCGCTGTATTCCCCCTCAATATAAATATGTACATTCCTTTTGCATTAATTCAACAAACTGTGTGGGAAAATGTGAAAAAAAAACAATTTCCACAAATGATTAATATATTTATAATACACAAATATTATATAACAAACATATCGATTCGTTAACTATCGTCTAGACATTTTGTCATTTAATAATTCAAATGACCGTAACGTTAACATATTTGAATGTGGGTGGGCATTTCTTAAGTGTATTTTAATGTAGACCCTATTGCCATTCGACTATGGTGACATTATGGTTATTAGTTCGTCATATTGGCGCAACAAGTGTGTCATGATGTCATTCCAGTTAATGGCATCATTCAAATGAATACAATCCCACACACATTCACACTTGATGATAATTGTGTCTGGTCAACTTGTGCACTAGTTGATGTCCACATGATAGCCTTTTGTATGCCGGAAGAAGACAACTACGAATTGGATGTGCATGAAGCTGATAAACCGACCGAAGTTAAAATAACAAAACAAACAAAAGCGAAGAGAAAACAAACACGAAATAAAGTTCCCAATCCATTCCCATTCACAATTCATGTTGGACATTTCATCACTTTGTTTGACACATCACGCAATATGACACTGCCTGAAAATGGTCCAATTTATTGTATGTTTGTACTTTGGCTACGCATCATTTTCACGCATCCTGGGCATCCTGGGCTAAATGATTAATTCAATATTATTATTTATTATATGAAAGTGACTGTGGCCGTATCCGATAGATAATGAAGTTTGCTGATTATATTATTTATTTTTTGTAGATATTTGATACTGTTTTCTTGCCTTACATAATTCATGTTTGGAAATTAATTACATTTACTTGGTATTTATATAGCAAAAGAAAAAACTTGTGCAGATGTTTGTAGCATGTAGAAAGAAATGAGATAGACCCAAAGTCATACCATTAACCACACTGTGGTACAGAGCATTTAGTTTTTGTGCATATGTTTGTAACATTAACATATTTTATTTTATTATATATATATATATATATTCACTGTAAACTGCATATGTCAGAACAAATTGACCAAATCTTGTACACAGTAGTACCAATTGCAATACTTCCTATATACCCCAATCCTATCCCAGTCATCCTAAATCCAAGTGTCAAGATTCCATCTTTATCGGTTGACCCACAGTTCAAATTGTACCAAATTTAGTACACAGTAGTACGAATTTCCAAAACTTCCGACTTGACCCAAACCTACCACAATTCAAATTGTACCAAATTTAGTGCATAGTAGTACGAATTTCCAAAACTTCCTACATACCCTTATACTACACTTCCACACTGATCCTAAATCAAAATTTCATAATTTCAACTCTATCGCTTCACCCACAATTTAAATTGTACACATTAGCACGAATTTCTAAAATTTCCCACATATTTCAATCTTACACCTCCACAGTGATCCTGACTCCAATTTTCTGACTCTATTGGTTCACCTAAAATTCAAATTGTATCAAATGTAGTACCCATAGGTATTAATTTGTTAATCTGAATCCTGACGCTTATCCAACTCCAAATTTCATAGTTCCAGCTCTATCGGTTCACCCAAATCCAAATTGTACCAATTATAGTACGATTTAGTACTTTTCGTACACATAAGTAAAAATTTTCCAAAACTACGTACATATCCTAATCCTACACTCCGACGGTACTGTTACTTTAAATTTTCAGCATTCCAGCTCGATTTGTACCTTCAAATAAAATTTGTATCATACCATTTAGTACTTTTCGTACACATGAGTACACGCTTTTCAAACTCTCTTCATATCGACCCTATTTCTCAACCTTAATTTGCAGTCCAAATTTCAATTTTTTAGCTCAATCCATTCACATGCTACGATATTGTACCAAATTTAGTACATTTCAGTACTTTTCGGATACTTATAGTTAGAATTTCAAAAAAGCCCTTTGCTACATCGACTCTATCAGTGACCCTTAATCCAAGTTTCAGAGTTCTACCTCTACTGGTTCGCCAAATACAAATGGTATCACATTTAGAACTTTTTAGTACTTTTCGTACCGTTCTAGTACGAATTTCCAAAAACCCAGCCTTATCTGACACCTTTGGTCGTTGATGAATCGTTAAATCAGTCAGTCAGTCAATGACTTTACTCTTTTATTAGTACATATAGATTAAATTTGTACCAAATATAGTACCATATAGTACGCATGAGTACATGCTTTCAAAACCATATCCTTAAATAAACTCTACATCTCAACCCTAAGTCGCATTCCCCATTTCAAGTTTTTAGCTCTTTCCATTCACATGCTACGAATTTGTACCAGATTAAGTACATTTTAGTACATTTCGGATAGTTATAGTTCGAATTTCCAAAAACCCTTTGCTACACCTCTCCTACACTCCATCAGCGACCACCAATCCAAATTTCAGAATTCTAGCTCTACCGGTTCACCAAATACAAATGGTATCACATTTGTAACTTTTTAATACTTTTCGTACCGTTTTAGTGCGAATTTCCAAAAACCCAGCCTTATCTGTCACATTTGGACCAAGAGTGACACTAACCCAAAATTTCAGTTGAACTGATTTTTTCTAATTTCAACAGGGTTCGTCCATAGTCGAAATAAGTGATCTGTGCCAAATTTCATACAATTCAGATTATAAATGCGACTGATCTAAATTGTATGAAATGTGGCTAAGCCACTTATTTGGACTAAGGACGAACCTTGTTGAAATTGGAACACATCGGAAATAAAACATATTACTGTATTCGTCCAAATTTGAAGTAAACTGTAAAATATCGAATTTAGCTGAATATCAAATTCAAAAATTGGACGTATGCTAAACCCAGAGAAATCCAGAAAAAAATGAGAAATTCGCAAGATCCATTATATGAGAGGTATACCAAATCTTGGTCTGATCTATCCAACCAGTTTTTCTTTAGACCAATAATAAGTACATACGATAACTCCTTCTACTTTTGGTTCCCTGCTAATATGAACCCGCGGCATGATGCAACTTCCCGAAATAAATCTGGAAGCAAGTGCATTAAGGGTGCAATAAGAACCCAAGAAATCTAAATTACAGCCGGTTAAAAACGTGTCCGAAATGTCTAAAATATCGAATATTCGGTGGTAACGTTATTTGGAGCTACCCTGATCATATTGTGATTTCAACAGACGGACATACAGACAGTCGGTCACACATTAATCGACATCGAGTAACCCATTTAATTAGTTTAAAAAAGGTACGGATGTAGATGTAGCTTCCATATATAGTTTCATCTGATTTGAACTTTTGGATAGGGTACTACGTTGCAGCAGATTTATATATAGCTTTCATACCCAATTTTATTCCATTTCATGCAAACGCTACCCTTAAGACTATTTGGCTGGCCATTTGACATGATTTAGATTTAAGAAGAACTTGAACATGGACTGATCATCTATCTATATAGATCTCACAATTAGCATCGTTCGTTTTCATGATAATGGTACTTCAAAAATACTGCGTCTAATCTATTGACAGTCTATTCTACATATACAACTATGGTCATTAGAGAAGGACGTTTTTTAGGCTTGGTTAATATCGGTATATAACATACTATACCCTACAATACTAATATATTGCACATGTTTATATCCAAATATTGTCGGCAACGTGCGAGTTTTGAATTTACATTATTGGTTTATTTATTTATTTTTTTACTCCCCATTAATAATTATTCGTATATGAATTTGAATTTAGATCACATTATTTTCACTCAAGAAATCAAGAAACTTAAAAAATCTGGAATGCAGTATAATTTCACTGACACTCATACATATTTGTTATATGTTCAAATTAATATGACTGTTACTGCTTGCCATAATCTACGCACATTAATTATATCTTATGCTTTGCACAAAATTGTACATTTGTCGATTTTGTTGTTGTTCGCGCATTAAAACAAGAAAATAAATTATCATCCATAAATGTTACCTCAAGGGCTTTGTTGTTGTTGCTGCTGTGTTTCACTTCGTTTCAATATAATTGCGTTTTATCATTCATCTTAGCAATTATCTGCAGAATTGTATCAACATTCTGGTCTTTACTATAATAACGTCTATTTGAGAACAAAAATCCGTGGGGTATTATAATATTAACAATTTGTTATACAATTCACCCCACTGTGGTACAGGGTATTATGTCTTTGTGCATATGTTTGTAACAGGCAAAAGGAATCGAGATAGACCCATGGTTCCTTTTGAGAATATGCATAGAATCACTTTCTGAGTCGATTTATGCATGTCCGTCCGTCCGTCTGTCCGTCTGTAGATGTTTAATTGTAAACAAAGTACAGGTCGCATTTATAATCCGATTTGGATATAATTTGGCACAAGTCACTTATTTGGCCCAAGGACGAACCCTATTGAAATTGGGAAAAGTCGGTTCAGATTTAGATATAGCTCCCATATATATTTTCGTCCGATTTAAGGTAAATGGGGCACCAAAGTCCCTCAATATCTTTCGATTTGCATGAAATTTGGCACAGAGTGCTGAATTAGGTCCAGAATAATGTGTGCCAAGTTTCGAGAAAATCGGTTCAGATTTAGATATAGCTCCCATATGTAGTTTCGTCCGATTTAAGGTAAATGGGGCACCAAAGTCCCTCCATATATTTCGATTTGCATGAAATTTGGCACAGAGCACTGAATTAGGTCTAGAATGATGTGTGCTAAGTTTCGAAAAATCGGTTCAGATTTAGATATAGCTCCCATATGTAGTTTCGTCCGATTTAAGGTAAATGGGGCACCAAAGTCCCTCCATATATTTTCATTCGCATGAAATTTGGCACAGAGTACTGAATTAGGTCCAGAATGATGTGTGCCAAGTTTCGAGAAAATTGGTTCAGATTTAGATATAGCTCCCATATATAGTTTCGTCCGATTTAAGGTAAATGGTACACAAAAGTCCCTATATATCATTCGATGTGCATGAAATTTGGCACAGAGTACTGAATTGGGTCCAGAATGATGTGTGCCAAGTTTCGAGAAAATCGGTTCAGATTTAGATATAGCTCCCATATATAGTTTCGTCCGATTTTAGGTAAATAGTGCACCAAAGTCCCTATATATCCTTCGATTTGCACGAAATTTGGATTTGTAAGTAAAAAAAAAGTAGTACGATGAAAATCGGTTCAGATTTAGATTTAGATATATATGAAAATCGGTTCAGATTTAGATATAGCGCTCATATATATTTTCTTCCTATTTCATGTAAATGGTGCACCAAAGTCCCTGTATATCCTTCCATTTGCCCGAAATTTGGATTTGTAAGTAAAAGAAGATCCCAAAATGTGGCCGAATGCAAAAAACATACTGAAATAAGTGTAACTTAACATGTGACAAGTTTCGCTTAAATCGGTTTAGATTTCGATATTTTGCTTTAAATTTAATTACATAATTTTGTCCCTTTGTAAGAAGCAAATCTATATCTGACCAAAATTTAGTATAGGTTGCAGAATGACATGTGTAATTTCATGTTTATGGTCCTTCAAAAATGCGACGTCTGTTAGGATTCCATCTATTGGATATACCCAAAGTGGTGAAGGGTATCATATAGTCGGCCCCGTCCGACTTCACTACTTTTCTTACTGGTTTTTTATTTTTATTTATTTCTTGTTATCCATTGAAATATTTTTATTAGTATGAAATATTTGTACAAATATTTGTTTAATGTTCCTTCGACTTGGAATATTAAGTGCAGTTCCTTCTGTTGGAAAATGTGGCATAAAGCGTCAAAACTCTAAAAAAACGGAGAGAGATCTTTATATTATTACACTTATTGTTGAAAAGCTTCCACAATTTTTAAAATACCGAAAATTGCCAAATATGCACAAAATTTTGTGCAAATTTTTTTCTTAAGATTGGAGATTCTTAAAATTCGTTATATGTCATCTATAAGACTAGGCATTCTTTTACTGTATTTTTATAGACTCCCATGTATACGCATATATCGGTACTCTGTTTAGAATTAGGCATGTGTATACGTCCATCCATGTATGTGTTTCAATCAAATGAAATTTTTCATGTAGTTCCGGATCTTGTCAAAGACGACTTTAGTAGTAATGTTTAGGGGATCTACAAGCTTTAAATAACACAACAACGAATGAGCATGGTTATGAAGATTTGTTTGAAGATTGTAATGAAGATTGGCCAATATGCAGCAGGTCAAATGGAAAAATTACAAATTATATGCTTAATGCGGAAAAACATAAACCGAATAAGACCTCATCGAATCGAAAAGGAGGTGTTGACCTGCAATTTGCTATTTTATCATGTTTAAAATGAGCATTACTGCACTAGATGGCGCAATAATAATCACGCCTATTATTACGAATTTTTGCATGAAGCTTCAGCTAATGATAGGAGGTAAAATGGACAAAAAATTATTTTTGATTAATTTCCTATTTACTTATTTAGCGGTTAAAAGTTTGATTTATAACCTACATATTTACTCCAAGAAGAAATGGCCTAGAAAATTTCCCAACAGGTGATATAATATTTCATTAGTATCGTTTAAGGCGCCAATATTGAGCAATTGTATATTATTACGCAGTTTGGTAGCTTAGCACCGCAGAAAATCCAAGTTCTGTGATAATTTTGTAGGATATCATATGGTCGGCTTTGTCCGACTATACAACTATGCTCACTTTAGTTTCTATATTTCATTTCATTTGGTATTTTCGAGTGTATACATATGTATGTGCTTCTCATTCTCGGAAAACTCGGAAAATCCTTTTGATGGATTTCCATACACTTTTTTTCTATTGACGCATTTCCACGGAAAATAAGTGCCATTAAAGAGCTCTGAACAAAATCCAGAGGTTTTAATTCCATTCTGGCGTAGAGGATATGTCAAGATATGAAACAAAAAGCAAACGTTATGCTGTCCTGTATGGGTTGATATGTGAAAGCTGTCTTAAATGAAGGCTGGACAGACAATCATTTTACATGAAAGCTTAAAAGAAGCATTACGCATCCGGTATAATATGATGGCTACACAACACTATTATCAGTAAGAAAATCTATCTGTTTCCGACATAAGATAATTATAAATTCCATTGGAAGAGAAATTGATGAATGAAAAGGAAATAGTAAGATAAAGTGTTTGCATATGGCATATACGACAAAAAATATGACATCTTAAAAATGTACAAACATGCTTATTTTATTCGGTGCCGTTAAATATAGAGATATACAGCACATAACTTCTATGGGCACAACAACTTCGTGGCATATCGTTATGATTCTATTTTGCAATAATTTTTTTTTATTTATCCCATACATCACACTGTGTATTTGTGCATATATGCACAAATTACAAAAATCTTTTAAATTCCATGAAGCTGAGGTTTGCAAGGTTATAACTCGCGAAATATGAACATATTGCATGTAATTTAAATTCAATTCTATAAAATGAAGTGTTCTTGTCAAAATCTTGAAATATTGGTAATAAATAATAAGTTGCGTGGAAGCTGTGATGGTGGTAATGTATAAAAATGGGTGAAAATGTGTTGAAGCCAACGAGTTTTTTTGTGTTCGTTCCCGATTTGTGGCTAAACTACACAATGCACGCACATGTGATCAGTGACTAAGTTGCAGAATACCCCATGGACAATATGGTTCTAATGTATGATTTTTCGATATAATCACTGCATCCACCCAAAATGGATGCTGACATTTTGAAGCCGGATTTTCGGTGTTTTTTGAATTTTTCTTATAATTAGGATGCGCATCCAGATAATAGAATATACTAATTATAGAATCGTAGAACTCGTGATTCTGCTTCGTTTAGTGTATATCTCATGAATGTGCTCACTGTAGCTTCTTTGCAATTGGGTTCCAAAGACGAAAATTTAGTGCGTAAATTTTTATAAAAAACATATTTTTTGAGTCTAAAATTAAGAACGTCCATTCAAATTCCGTGGAACCCCGCGTGATTTTAGTTTTTTTACGTACCGGATCAAATGAGCCCATCCATGTTGAATTCCGTCCAATAAAACGGCGGATATAGGTACCTTGAATGTGGGAAAAACTGCAAAAACTTATTTTGACAAATTCGCGTAAATAATCGCGGTTTTCTTCGAATTAACTTTACATGCATTTATGCTTGTATTGTCAAATTCGCGAATCTGTGTGGAAATAGGTCAAAACTACATCGATACGCGAAAAATATGCGTATTTTATCCAAAATTGATTGTGGAGGCACATCCGCGGTTCTTAACCGATCCTTTTAAAATAGGTGTCCTTTTGCGTATTTTCATAGGAGATTACTAAAATCGGATGCGCATAAAAATCGTATGCACGTTGCGTGATTTTTAGCCATTTTTAGGGTTTTTGCATAGTAAAGTGCATCGAGTGGCACACTTTGACCGATAAATTAAACATCGAAAAATTAATAATTATTGAAAGACATTGATTCGGTTTATACGAAAATCGCATGCGCATCAACTGATTTCAACTAATTCGCGAATTGCAGGCTTTTCAATATTAATCATTTTTATGTATTGTAAGTGCAATATATTTAGCCATTAATGACGTCGAAACTCTTATCAGATGAATCTGCCGATATTTAACAATCATCTAAAAGAATTTGCAGAAGAAAGCGTCGTATATTTTAGAAGATTAAGGCAAAACCGTATCCTGTTAAGCATACTAAAAAAATCGAAAATTCAAAAAAAAATGTTTTAATTCAAAAATTAATTTATTTTATTTTCCGATATCTTCATGTTTCTATTTGTTTTTCGCGACTATTAAACCGTATTTCAGTGTGATTTGACTAGTATGCAAAGAAAACAATGGTGTTTAAGCATTTGTGAAGAAATTCGCGAATTACAACGAATAGGAATTCATGTAATTTATATTTGAAATAAAAGATTTAAAACCGCTATAACTTTTGTGCGCAGCATCCGAATTTGTGAACGCGAACAGATTTCGAATCAGCATATTTTTCTTAGCATATGTACCAAAAATCATAAATGTGCTCGCAAAAAAATTTGTCAAAATTTTTTTAATGGAATTTTAAAAGAATTTTGTAATTTCCCATATGTTTATAACATACCAAAGGAAATAAAAACCAGTGAGCGGAGCAGTATTATCGGAAGGGGATGACTATATGAAACCCTACACAACTACCATGAAAATCTAACATTCTGCGGTTCCATATTCTGAGCCTAGACAATATTTCGCTATATTTTCACCCTCTTAACCGATTACAGGTCAACAGCTCCACTTTCTAACACTGGTATATTTTCCAAACTTTGTTTTACCGAGGTGAATATTTAAGCCGTAAAAAATGTGGTCACTTAAAGTTTGGTTGATTTTACCTTCGGAGTATTATTTGGTCAGATCCCCTTCACCCAGCAATCTATCTGATGTTCTTCATATAATAATGCATCTTCCTCTATAGGTATCGATCAAACAATTTCAGATTTTCGCCGTAAAAAAATGATTTTGCTGTTGTTTGTTTGGTGTATTCAGTTGTGAGTTACAGGGTGTTAAAAATGGAAGTGAACAAAGAGAAAATTCGGTACATTTTACAGTTTTTCTTTGACACCGACGAAAATGCAAGCCAAGCGGCTAAAATTGTAATTGGTGTTTATTGTTCCGATACTGTAACGGCCAATTATGTGCAATTTTGGTTTCGAAGAAGGAATTTTTGATTTTATTTTGTTTAAAATGTCTTTGTGCATACGTTTGTAACAGGCAAAATGAAACGAGATAGACACATGGTTACTTTTGAGAATATGCATAGAATCACTTTCTAAGTCGATTTATGCATGTCCGTCCGTCCCTCTGCTCATTTATTTGGCCGAAGGACGAACCCTATTGAACCCTGTATTACATATAGCACCAATATATATTTTCGTCCGATTTAAGGAAAATGGTGCACCAGAGCCCCTAAATATCTTTCGATTTGCACGAAAATTATAAATGATGAGTGGTGAGTTTCGGAAGAATCGGTTCAGATTTAGATATAGCTCCCATATATATATTTTCGTCCTATTTAATGTAAATGGTGCACCAAAGATTTGCACGAAATTTGGCATATCGTACTAAAGTGAGTCTAGAATGATGTGTGCTAAGTTTCGTCAAGATCCGTTCAGATTTAAATATAGCTCCCATATATATTTTCCTCCGATTTTCCATAATACATACGTTAGGAGTTTACGTTTGTCCGATTAACACGAAATTTTGCACAACGTATCAAATTGAGACTTTAATGACGTTTTGTTGAAATTGGTGCAAATGCTGCCATAGCTTCCATATGTATTTCGAACGGGTGTCTGATTGAAATTAAATGTTTAACAGTGCGGCGTACCGAATAGCTTGTATTAATTTTGCTATAAATTGTTTTCCATAAATGTAACCCATGGTACGCAGACGTTTCTAAATCTGCCCAAATGAAATTAAATTTATCATAGGTTGCAGAAAGACATGAGTATGTTCCTTCGAGGGAACATTGACATAAAATTGTAAGGATACATATGTACAATATACCCAAAGTGGTGAAGGGTATCATATAGTCGAGGCTATCATATAGTCCGACTTTACTACTTTCCTTTCTGTTTTTGTATTTAATTCGTAATGAAAATCTATATGATTAATAATCTAATCCGTTTCAAATTTTAAGACATTATTCTCTATGTACATAGATACTGTATGAAGTAGGATAAATATGATCGGTCAAGATCATCCTTATTTTCCAAATGGATGAGTGGATATAGGGGATTTGTTAAATATCAAATTTAGAAATAGTGGACCCGGTTTGTTATTTTAGTGCCAAGTTAATAATAATACATAGGAATTAATAATACGTAGGAGTTTTTTGATTCAGATGTTCCAGCTGTCGGAAATCATGTCCGCCATCGAAAAGAAAGATTATTCTTTATTTTAAAAAAGACTATAAAAATATGTTATAAATTAATTTTCATATTCTTTTAGTTTTCAATACATATATACAAAATTATAACTCTTCAACTTGCATTATCACCAAACTTTACCAAACTATTTCCAAAAAATCTTTTCGTCCAGTTTCCTGCGAATGGTGTACCAAAGATCCTACATTTGTCCAAATTTTTCATAGCATACTGAATTGTTGTTTTCAATTGATGTGAGAGCAATCTCAGTATACTCGTACATAGATGCCATTCATTACATAACGAACTATGTAGTGTATTGGATTGCTATGCTCCTTGTGACTATGAGAGATTCGATGATGCTACTTGTTCTTTGTTTTTTTTTTTATTTGTGTGTTGCGAAGCGAATTAACAGAGAAAACTTAACTTTAACGTCAATTTTGTTTGCCGATGCGAAAACTAATTGTTTCGCCTTTAAATAAAAAAACACAACACAATCTATAATTTTGTAAGATAATTTACTTGAAAATGGTCTTTAAAATCTTAAAATAGTCCAAATGTGCTTTAAAAAGACGATATGAATTAAAATTGAATTGAATATTAACAAAATATTAATATTTCGTTCTGACGTCTACCATAATTTTGTATGTATGTATAGGCTTCAAAATATGGTGTGACAACAAACTTTATACTCAGCTGTAGTTACTGTCCGACCTTATATAGGCCTCGATTCAGAAGTGAAAGTAATTTGACATTATCAAAACCTACAACACAAATTGTGATTCAGTTACATCCATATACGGTAGACGGCTATTTTACCCAACAAAATTTTCCTCAGGAATGAGGCACATTTCGCAATAAGCAAAATTGTCGTATTTTTGGCTCTGAGAATTTTCAAGTATTGGAAGAGATTTCAGCAACACTTGTAATAGTTCGACTGAAAGCCAACTATCTATATATATAAAAATGAATTGCTGTTCGTTAGTCTCGCTAAAACACGAGAACGGCTGAACGGATTTTTCTTATCTTAGTCTTGAAATATTCGTGGAGCTTCAGGGAAGGTTTAAAAGGTGAGAAATAATCGAAAACCGCGAAAAATTTGCAAAAAATATTATGAAGCATTGTCAATTTTTTTGAAATTTTCAAAGTATGTACATATTTTATTTTTTTTTTTTTTCAATTGGATTGTCATTGTATTGAAAATATTTTAGGTGAGAATACAAAAAAAAAAAAAATTAATTCAGAAGGATATCATTGAATGTACACGCGATCATTGTATGCACACGTTTCGCGAATTTATTGGGGCAATGCAAGAATTGGAAATCAGAAGACATTCGGAATCGAGATTGTGTCCATTCAGAGAATTTTAATTCTAATATCCATCCATCAATGACATATTGCAGCAACTATAATGTGAAATTTTGGTAGGAAGATTTTACACCACATGAGAAAATGCCGAACAAAGGGGAATAACATATATGGGGGCTATCTGAAAGCTTGGACCAATATTGATAATTTTTGCTAAGAGAAGCTCCCCAAAATGCCGAATATTGCGGGTACCGTTGGCCAAACCTCCGAACGCATCGAATAATGTGGAGTATCATTGTATGGGGTCTATTCGGAAGCTTTCGTGAATATTGATAGGTACATTTTCAACAAAATATAAAATTACTGCGAAATACGAATTCAATTAGATGGTAAAACCAGAAAGGAAAGAAGTAAAGTCAGACGGGGCAAACTATACGATACCCTTCACCACTTTGGATATATTCTACATATGTCTCCTAACAGACGTCACCTTTTCGAAAGAACACTTTCATGAAATTGAACGAACTTGAATATGTGGTCTTTATGCGTTTCTGGAACCTATGCTAAATTTAATTTCATTCGGGAAAGTTTAGAGTCGTTTGAGTACAATGGGACTAATTTAAGTAAATCGATGAAGAGCAAACTTGATACACGCTGCTCGGTAGGCCGCACTCTTCAAAATTTAATCTTAATCTGACACCCGTTTGAAATATATATGGAAGCATCTGAGCTAATTTTAACAACACGTAATAACGTCATTCAAGAGTCAATTTGATACGTAGTGCAAAATTTCGTGTCGAGCTATATCTAAATATGAAACGATTTCAACGTAACTTGCCAGAAATTAATGTATATTAACTTCAGTACATTGTACAAAATTTTGTGTCAATCGTACAAACTTTGGGTCTTTATAGCAGCTATATACAAATCTGAACCGATTTTCGCGAAACTTAGCACATATAATTCTAGACTAAGTTCAGTACGCTATGACATATTTCATTCAAATCGAAAAATATAAAGGGGTTTTGGTGCATAATTTACGTAAAATATGACAAAACTATATATGGCAAGTATATCTAAATTTGAACCGATTTTTACGAAACTTAGTGCATCATAATTCTAGACTCAGTTCAGTATGCTATGACATTATTCAAATTTATTGCGTGTGTGCTATAGCTTCCAATGTAACGATCAAAATCGGTATATGGCGAAATATATCTCTTACCCAGAAAAATTGTTTATGCAAGTATGAATAAAAAAAAGCAAAAAAGAAAAACAAATCTGAAATACTGAAAATTATTTCTTAACAATATTGTTAAGGCAAGACAACGTTTGCCGGGCCCGCTAGTCAAACATTAAAATAAAACCAGTGAGTCAAGCAGTATATGCGGTATTTGCACCCTCTTGACTGATTTTAGGTCAACCGCTTCATTTTCCAACCCTGGCATACTTTCCAAATCTTGTTTTATCGAGGTGAATCAGTATGCCATAAAATAAAAATTTGGTAACATAGGCTTTGACAGCTTTGACCCATGGAATATTGACCGATCATCATCTAAACAGCTGTTCTAAGTATTGTGACCTCTAGAGAGACAAAAATATGGATCTTCATTGGCCAGAACACATCCTACGTGCAAAATTTTCATAATTTTGGCCTGTATGGTGTTTGCAAATAATAATGGACAGAAGGACGGACGGACACACGGATCTGGATTGTTTCAGCTAGTCGACATATTGGCATACTAAAAGGTGGGTCTGGGGTTAATATTTCGCGGCGTTACAATCTCTTGGGGCGGCTAAATACTACGTTGTAGGGTATAACTATATATCATAATAAAACATTGTATATGTCTTTTATTTAACATTTATTTATTTTCTCTCGGTGTTTTATTAAGGAAACTGTACTTAGTTTTATATCATCCGCATTGGAATGGATTACATTTGTATTTTTTTCATTAAGTAGCAAATTTCCCTAACGAACTAGTAAGGAAAGTAATAAAGTCGGACTGGGCCGACCACATGATACCCTTCACCACTTTGGATATATTCAACATACAGACGTCGTCGGAATACAAATTCCAATACGTTGTGTCAATCAATTTACATTAAATAGGACTAAAATGTATATGGGAGCTATAACTAAATCCGAACCGATTTTCACGATAATTATAAAACTTCATTCTTGACCTAATTCATTACCCTATGCAAAATTTCGTTCAAATCGAAAGTTATATAGGGACTTCGGGGCACCATTTACATAAAATCGGACGAAACTATATATGGGAGCTATATCTAAATATGAACCGATTTGGATGAAACTCATCACACGTCATTCTACACTTAATTCCGTACGCTATGCCAAAATTCGAGCACATCTAATGATTTTCAGGGACTTTGGTGCACCATTTAGTAAAAATCGTACGAAATTATATATGGGAGCTATATCTAAATCTGAACCGATTTTCACGAAACTTAACACACATCATTCTAGACTTAATTCAGTACGCTATACCAAAATTCGTGCAAATCGAATGATTTTCAGGGACTTTGGTGCACCAGTTATCTAAAATCGGGCGAAACTATGTATGAGAGCTATATCAAAATCTGAACCGATTTTTCCGAAATTTAGCGCACATTTTTGTCGACTTAATTTAGTAAGCTATGCCAAAATTCGTGCAAATCTAAAGATATATAGGGACTTTGGTAGCCATTTACCTGAAATCGGGCGAAACTATATATGAGAGCTATATCTAAATCTGAACCGATTTTTCCGAAATTTAGCACACTTCATTGTCGACTTAATATGGTACGCTGTGCCAAAATTCGTGCAAATCTAATTATTTTCAGGGACTTTGGTGCACCATTTACCTAAAATCAGACGAAACTATATATGGGAGCTACATCTAAATCTGAACCGATTTTCACGAAACTTAACACACATCATTCTAGACTTAATTCAGTACGCTATACCAAAATTCGTGCAAATCGAATGATTTTCAGGGACTTTGGTGCACCAGTTATCTAAAATCGGGCGAAACTATGTATGAGAGCTATATCAAAATCTGAACCGATTTTTCCGAAATTTAGCGCACATTTTTGTCGACTTAATTTAGTAAGCTATGCCGAAATTCGTGCAAATCTAAAGATATATAGGGACTTTGGTAGCCATTTACCTGAAATCGGGCGAAACTATATATGGGAGCTATATCTAAATCTGAACCGATTTTCGAAATTTAGCACACATCATTGTCGACTTAATTTAGTACGCTGTGCCAAAATTCGTGCAAATCTAATGATTTTCAGAAACTTTGGTGCACCATTTACCTTAAATCGGACAAAAATATATATATATATGAGAGCTATATCTAAATTTGAACCTATTTTCTCCAATTTCAATAGGGTTCTTCCTGGGGTCAAACCACTGGGCTGTGGCAAATTTCATCCAATTCTTATCATAAATGCGACCTGTACTTTGCCCACAAAAATACATGGACGGACAGACGGACGGACATGCATAAATCAACTCACAAAAGGATTCTATGCATATTCTCAAAAGGAACCATGTGTCTATATCTATTCCTTTTGTCTGTTACAAACATATGCACAAAGACATAATACCATGTACCACAATGTGGTGAAGGGTATAAAAATAGCCAAAAAATAATACATATTTTTCGACATAGTCCCAATATAACTCTACCGTCATTATCTTATTTGGTTACAAATCTCCTTATCAAAAATTAATTTGGCCCATAATCTGAAAATCTGATAAATACCCTAGTTTTCTATAATTTGGGGTTTTCGTTAAGGTTTACAACAAAATTCGTTGTAATTTGATATTTTTGTTCTGTTTTATAAAACCTAAAATTCTAAAATAAAAAAAACATCGAATTTCAATATTTCAAAATAAACACAAACTGCGTTATCTTCTTGGAAACTGTTGTACATATTTTCATTTGAAGCCCTCTCAATAATATATCGAAATTAAAATTCCGTGGAAATTATTTTCATAGCTAATGTACAGTTATTCTTGTTTCATTTGAAACCATACATACAAAAGGCATTGAATATTAACTCCCTAATGAATGTGATATTTTTGATTGGTTTCAAATATCTACTTTGAATCCTTCACAAAAACTGACACAGACTCCCATTTCGCGGCGAATTGTTCCCTCTCAACTAAACTTCACTGCTGTTAATTTTTCTTCCTAGAAACCATTTTCTCCATTATGTTGTGAAATTATGGAGAGTGGAGCATTCATGTCCACAGAGTGGAACTATTCTCGTGATTAGTTCTTTACAAAAAGCTTGCAATAAATGCCATTTTAGGTAGTAACAACAATGGGGTCTGGATAAGTGTATGCTATTTTGTATTCACTAACACACACACAGACACGCATACACCATTTGTGATGCTGGGTCAGTGAATGACCAACAGAGTGATGTAGGTGTGCATGTCCGTTTATATATAATGCAAAGGGGAAATATTGCTGAAAGAAGTTGTAGAAGGTCCTCTATGTGCCCGTGTAGCCAAGTATAAGAATGATTTTGTGATGCCATTGAGAAAAGTTTATGACTTTCGAGACTAGGCAATGGTACAAAAAACCTGTTCATATAAAAGACATTTCATTCAAAAAAGCATGATTGTTATCTTTAACGTTTAAACTGACATTGACAACATTCATGAATGAACTGTGTGGGCATGTATACTTTAAAATATAACCCACATGTACATTAAAAAGAAAATAAATGTATGTACGTTAATTGTGTTATGATAATTGAAACATTTTTTTTTCGAGAATATCATATCAAAATAATTCTTATTCGAAGAATTTATTTTACATTCAAATTATTTCAGGTGTAATTAAAGTATTTATAGCATTCACAACAATGTGGTGTCGGCGTACATGTTTGTAATGGAGTCGAGAGTCGAGAAGTCGACAACGGATGAAAGACGATGTTTTACAACTCAAATTAATTTAATCTATAATGTGATGTGTGTAATCGTATCTACTAAAATATTCAAACAAATTTCTAATATTCTAATATTGTATTTATTATTAGTAGAGAGCAAATATGGGGCAACTGTCGTCGAAATTTGTATTTTTTTTTAGAGTATATGGCCGACCCCATCCAACTACACTGCTTCGATCATTTGTTCTTTTATGGATAACACAATTCAAATGGGAGACGTAGGGGATGATAAAAACCAAGCAACGGCTCTGATTGGCTTTTATATGGCAAAGCCCAGGCTTATTTTGGTCACTGACCTCCCAGTGGTGTCACCTGGGGTAGCTACATTCTTCACCCGTTGAAATAGGAACTATAAAAACATGTGTTGAGACGTTGGGTTAGTTGCCCACACACGGAAAACCCCTCCTACTATAAAAAAGCAACGAAAAAGAATACCCGCAAAGGTATAAAGGACCACGATCTGCGAATCTGCACTTGCAATGAGCGCACGTTGTAGAGAACAGGTGCAGTTTTCGCTTTGGTGGATGTACTCATGAAGAACAAAGTCGATATTATTACCCTACAGGAAATCCGATGGAAGCGTAAGTACAGCAGCTGATTACGCATTTTATTACAGCTGCCATGAAACGGGAAATTAATTTGGCTGGGGATTTATGGTATACATCAAAATAAAAGACCTCGTCTCTAGATTCACTCCAATAGATGGTCGGATTGCTATAATCCGTATAAAAACGACGGAAGACAAAGATGAACAGACCAAAGATATGTTTTATGAGCGCCCACAGACTGAATACGACCGCTACCCTGGCCATGACATTAAGATTTCTGCTAGGAGATTTTAATGCAAAATCTCCCGACCGTCAAAAAAATCAGCCTCCATGAAGAAACACCCGACAACGGCATAAGATTGACAGGCTTCGAGGAAGCAAAAAACATGGTAGTTAGCCTACTCGCGACAAACTTCAGCAAAAACAACAATTGGGTTTTAAAGACCTCCATTATGAAACACGCAATCCGAGAGAGAAACGTATTTTCGAAAGAAAGAACAAGAAAAACATGAGCGTGAGCAAATCGAATGAAGTCCGGAAGTTTTATCAAAGAGTAAAACACCAAACCCAAGGCTTTGGTGCAGACATATCTTCCTGCAGAGATGATGATAGAAACCTGGTGCCAGATACAGATAGCGTGTTGAGGACTGAAATAAGTATCAAATAGTGGCCGTGAAGAACACACCCCATAACCAATAAGATACCAGTAAGGAAAGTAGTAAAGTCGGACGGGCCGACTATATGATACCCTTCACCACTATGGGTGTATTAAGCAGGACTGAATCTACCTAGATCTATCCATAAACATGTCACTCGTTTGTTACAATAGGACAAAAGTATGTAAATCGACTTCAAACAAATATCAATAGGTCATCCGCTGAGCTATGTCTGTACTTCTAGAAAACGAAACTATGTAATTCTATGCTCAATTTTGTACGTTGTACAAAATTTGATGTCAATCTGACTAACATGTGGAGTTTGATGGCCAATTTACTTAAAATCGGGCGAAAATATAAATGTAAGCTATATCCAAATATGAACCGATTTCAAAGAAACTTGTCACGGGTTAGGTTATACTAATTTCAGTACGTTTTGTTTTTATCAGCCATATATTTGTTCCTTGCTGCGTCAATTACTTAAAATCAATTTATAATATAAGGGAGCTATATCTAAATCTCAACAGATTTTCACGAAACTTGACAGACATTAATCTAGGCTCAATTCAGTACGTTATGCCAAATTTCGTGCAAATCGAAAGATATATAGGGACTTTGATGCACTATTTACATAAAATCGGACGAAAATATATATGGAAGCTATATCTAAATCTGGACCGATTTTCTCGAAACTTGGCAGGCATCACTCTACGCTCAAATCAGTACGTTATGCCAAATTTCTTGCATATCAAAGGATATATAGTGACTACAGTGCACCATTAACATTAAATCGGACGATAACATATATGGGAGCTATATCTAAATCTGAACCGATTTTCACGAAACTTGCCACACATCATTCTTGACAAAATTCCGTACACTATGCCAAATTTCGTGCAAATCGAAAGATATATGTGGACTTTGGTGCACCATTTACATTAAATCGGACGAAAATATATATGAGACGTATATCTAAATCCGGACCGATTTTCATGAAACAGGGGAGACATCACTAAAGGCTCAATTCAGTACGTTATGCCAAATTTGGTGGAAATCGAAAGGTATACAGGGACTTTGGTGCACGATATACATGAAATCGGACGATACTATATATGGGAGCTATATCTAAATCTGAAACGATTTTCACGAAAATATATATGGGAGCTATATCTAACTCTGGACTGATTTTCTCGAAACTTGGCAGACATCACAATAGGCTCAATTCGGTACGTTATGCCAAAGTTGGTGCAAATCGAAAGATATATAGGGACGTTGGTGCACCATTTACCTTAAATCGGACGAAAATATATATGGGAGCCATATCGAAATCTGAACGAATTTTCCCCATTTCAATAGGGTTCGTCCTTGGGCTAAACAAATAAGCTGTGTGAAATTTCATCCAAATCGGATTATAAATGCGACCTGTACTTTGTTTACAATTTAACACCAACAGACGGACAGAAGGACGGACATGCATAAATCTCAGAAAGTGATTCTATGCATATTCTCAAAAGGAACTATGGGTCTATCTCGTTTTCTTTTGCCTGTTACAAACATATGCACAGAGACATAATACCCTGTACCACAGTGCGGCGAAGTGTATAATGACGGTATAGATTGTAGCCATCTAGCCAAGATGAGGGTAGGTGCCGACCGGTGGACGCTGATTTGAAGCATATACAAACTGATTAGTACAATTTGGCTAGATTGGAACCTCAATATCCTATGTCCCGAGCACAAAAAGAAGCAAGACGATATGTACCAACTATACAGGAATTTGTTTCCTTAAATCCCCTTAAAATTTTTCATATAGTAATGTAGCCTTCCCATCTGATTCCTTATCAGATTTCATAATTGTGCCACACCAACACCGAGGCCTTGTTTTAAATACATACATTTATATATACAATGCAATATATATGCATGTTAATTGACACACTATTATATGCTCCTATGTCGATACCAATGTTTGAACATATGCATTACCTATCATACAAATACAAATCTTCTTGGTTTGATATAAAAAATTACGATTGGATGGAGATTACTTTTGTTTATGATTTTCTTTTCATTAGTTACATTGGAAAACTTCTCTTTACAGGATTTTATTCTCTTCAATCCAACTTAAGAACTTTCATAGAAAACTGTGAGAAACATCAATCCTATTTTTTTTTTTTTGCAATGCCACAGAGATGTTCTTGGTTGTTGAGTTCCGGGAAAACATTTTTGTATTTCCACAAGTACATTTCAATGACCATAAAACTTGTAGTTTACGAAAATGTACTTGAAAATAGATTTGTATGTAAACTAGTAGGAATATATTGTCGACGTTTCTGTTAAATTATGTGTTAAATTGGCATATTTTGATTGATACATTTTTACATAAATACCAAGAACATTTGCAGGTTCGGTTAACTGACGGATATTTGAACACTTGCCAAAAATTTCTAAATATTTTGGGGTGGTGTTTCTTTTTTATTTATTTTTTTTCTAGTAGAGAATAATAAAAATAGTAATATTTGAATAGGATGTCATAAACAGGAAATCATTTATTTAAAAGGATTTTCTTTTTCTTTTATTGATATTTATACATAATAAAATTGGCAAGATGATACCCATTTCATTTATGTTCTGTTAGGATATGAACGAGCAACGTTCATGACGTTTGAAAATGATGGATGTGAAGTATGTAGTAAAATTCCGTTTGCCACACCTTGAAATATGAAGATTTAGTCATGTATGAAAAATAGTATGTACCGGTCCAAAGTTTGGACCGATCCCTTTAGAGGTATGTAATTATAATGTACACAAATATGTTGTGAGGGTATTATAGGTTTGTGTCGCCCAAGAGTTTGTAACGCCGTGAAATATTGGTCCTAGACCCACCTTTTAGTATACCGATCGTCATATCTTGACAAGCTGAGTCGATCTAGACATATGTGTCTGTCCGTCTGTTTATTATAATTTGTAACCACGATGCAGACCCCAGCTATAGCCAAAGAAGATAATTTGAAGAGAAACGATTAAAATTTAGCGGGTCAAATGGACCCAGACGTTGGTGTGAAATGTAGAGCTGATGACTAGGAAATTTTGGGTGAAATTAACAGATATTATTTCGGGGATGATATGGACCTACATTTTTTGTCAGTTTTCTAGACGCTCTAGACGCCACAATTATAAACCGAATATCAGAAAATGTTCACCAACCAATTCGAATGACTGCCATAATAACGAAGGGTGAATATTTAGTGGATCAAATGAAACAACACTTTTTGTGCAAAAGCATGATTCGGAGCTGTTGGATAGCAGCTGTTGACCTCAAATCCGTCAAGAAAGTGCAAATATCGCGAAATACTACAAAGGTTCTGAATAAAGATCCACAGGGCTCAGTGGTAGTTGTGTCGGCCCAGACGGACTATACTACCCCGCTCACTGGTTTTACACTGGAAAATAAAACACTTCTTCATCAAATATGTTCTGTCACAGTTTTCAGGCAAATTGCTAGGTTCTAGTTGAATTTTCCAACTGTGGTCGAAATAATTTGACACTCTAGTTATTTTCGGCATTAAGAAGTTATATCCGTTTATTGTGTCGGCATCAAGCGATGACAAGATCCAGAAATGTACTATTTATACCCTTCACCACACTGTGGTACAGGGTATTATGTCTTTGTGCATATGTTAGTAACAGGCAAAAGGAAACGAGATTGACACATTGTTCCTTTTGAGAATAAACATAGAATCATTTTCTGAGTCGATTAATACAAAATGAAAAAATTCGGTATTGCAAACATAAATTTACTGCGAAAAAAATCATTTCGGGGGGGGGGGGCCGGGCCCCCCCGGGCCGCCCCCTGCGTACGTCCCTGGCTCCCATATATATTTTTGTCCGTTTCAATATAAATGGTGCACCAAAGTCCCTATATATCTTTAGATTTGCACGAAATTTGGCACAGCGTAATGAATTAGGTCTTGAATGATGTGTGTTGAGATTCCTGAAAATCGGTTCAGATTTAGATATAGCGACCATATATATTTTCGTCCGATTTAATATAAATGGTGCACCAAAGTCCCTATATATCTTTCGATTTGAACGATATTTGACACAGCGGAGTGAATTAGGTCTAGAATGATGTGTGTTAAGTTTCCTGAAATCGGTTCAGATTTAGATATAGCTTCTATATCTGACGAAATGAAGAATTCAGTATCGGTTGCAGAATGACATGTTTATGGATCAAATTTCGTTTTACTGGTCCTTTAAAAATGCGACGTCTGTTAGGATTCAACTGCTGAATATAGCCAAAGTGGTGAAGGGTATCATATAGCCCGTCCGACTTTACTACTTTCCTTACTGGTTTTAATTGGCAATCATGCTCGCCATCAAAAGAAGCAATTTTCTTTAATTACAGAAAACAACAACAAGACAACATCACCAAGTTGTCAATTAATTTTCTTCTTTAAGTTTTCAAATACATACATGCAAAGATACAAGTCCTTGGCAAGTCATTTGCCAGCCGGTTGAAACTTGTCAAAAACTTAAAATCGAGAATGGATGGGTAACCTTAAATATTTATTTGTGTGTAAGTATGGTGTAAAATCCATGATTGTTTTTTTCACAATTCCGTACATTTCTAACAAATTGCTTTACGCAAACTGTGCATAACTTAATGATGCACCACGCCATTATGAATCATAAATCAAATCCTTTCCATTCGGATTATTGGGGTTTCGTTTCGATACTTGTACATTAATGATTCGTCACCAGGTCGGTCTTTTTGTGGTAATCTGGTTCGTTGACGTTGTTCAGCTGCTTCTGAGCAATGTTCATGCGAAATTGATTTTGCTTGAAATATAGCAATTTTGGAATAATCTACGGGCCGCTTGTAGTGAGCCGACCCATATGCCAATTTCATCAGCAACGTCTCTGATGATGATTCAACGATATCCAAAAGGATATAATCAACATTTCCTTGGCATTTAATTTCATTGTTTACACAAACTTAATACAGATCCATTTGCTCGATTGTAAACAAATTTAAAGCGGATATTTTTCATAAGATCTGATATGCAGACCATTTCAAATCTCTAAAGTTTCCGTGCATTTTTGTTATTTTCAAGATTTTAATCGCATTTCCTAATCGAGGTGCTGTAATTTTACATTTCAGTTGCGCTGAGGCTCAACAATTTTCGTTTGAAAAAAAACACTTAATATAGGTCATTGGTTTTTAATAACCCAGATGCACATGTTCCGCATCATTTTCAATATGTTGCTGGTTCTAGACCAATATTCCAACCACTATTAAGGTAAGTTGGTGTTCAAAAGTCTCAACAGTTAAACAAGCAACTGAAATATAATCTTGTGTCTGGGTGTAGGAAAAGTTTATTTATCCACAAATTGAATGCGGATTGTATTTTAGTTCCAATTTTTGTCGGTGTTTCCTAACTGATTTCATTGTAACGAAATAAATTCCGTTGTCATAATTTTCATCCAAGGGCCAATATAACAGGAAAAGAGTCCAGACATTCTACTACATTATGAAATGGAAACAACGGACAATCATATATAAATGGCATTTAATTAATTATATTAAATTACACACCTTAAACAATTAAATCTTTAATTAGCAGTAACCTTGTATTCCATTAAAAAATCTGTGGAAGTCTCATTTGAATTATTTGTTTGTTTGTTTGTTTAGGTAGCATTTAATGGCTTATAATTAACATTCTAACAAATGTGTTTTTTTCTTTTTTCGAATATATAAACACGTGTGTAACT
This sequence comes from Musca vetustissima, assembly GCF_032173495.1. NCBI lineage: Eukaryota > Metazoa > Arthropoda > Insecta > Diptera > Muscidae > Musca > Musca vetustissima. Next base: position 38,810 of record NW_026885722.1, on the reverse strand, counting down.
GCTATGTGTAGTAGGGTTAGTTGTTTTCTAACCTTGAAAGGGAAAAATATTACAATTTTACCTTAAAACTCAAACTTTCGTAAATCCCAAATTACTGTAGTGTACTTAAAATGTGTCATTCGGCTTGCAACACCTCTAAATATTCACCACCCTAATGTTCACAACACACATAGCTGATGGTGTTCCAGGTGCTGGCTAATTCCAAAAAGTACATAAATAACTCCGTAATATATCATTTTAATTTGAACCAACGTTGTCGTTTGCAGATGTTTTATTTTTACACACAGTCACATAAATATTACACGCTGTTTAAGAACATTTTCGGGCGAAAACTTAACAAAAAATTTTAAATGAAATTTCTATATCATCTGCCATAGGATGAATGATATTTAGTGTTTGTCATTTTGTTTGTTAGTGTATTGAAAATTCGTCTTAAGAAAATTGTCAGAATGCGTTTTTTTTGCTTAGTAAGTAAAAATTGAACGGAAGAAGATAAATATTAAATTATTGTTCGGATTACATGTATGACTGATGATTGTGTGAAAATAAGCAAAAGGAGTGGACCAATAGTTGATGTCGTAAATCGATGTTTTTGATAACATTAATGTATCATATCCTTACTACTTCTAAAGTTGAGGGTATAACAATAGTGGTTTACAAAGACTTTAATATAAATATTCATGAACAAATTTTAAAAGCCAATATAAAACCAGTGAGCGGAGCAGTATAGTCGGACGGAATCGACCATATGATACCCTACACAACTTCCACGAAAATCTATCTTTGTGTGGATCTACATTCTGAGCTTGGGAAATATTTCGCGATATTTGCACCCTCTTGACCGATTATAGGTCAACAAATATTAATAATATTCAGTACAGCCCTTCTAATTGCTGGTCCAAATTCCCATCACCGTGGGTTGTGTTGTGATGTTCGACTTTCAATTGTGGTCTATAGATCAGCTCGAAAAAAACGTTTCAGTTAACTTCATCCCAATATTATAATCTGATCATTACCGAAAATTATAGGCGTTGTCCTTGACCGTAAGTGGAATCTCATGAAAATTTTTAAGTCAATCCGCGCTATATTTCCGCCCTCTAGCGTAGTAATGGGTTACTAAATAGTATATGACTACGTAAGAACCTGTAAATATTAACTCCCACATCCGCGAACATACGACGATATAATTGGTGTTAATTTAAAGGCCAACCACTCCTCTTGGATATACTATCAACTTCTCGGGTCTATGTCCTTCAGGAGTAAATATATTCCATATAGAATACAATTTTTGTCATTTTTCTCACAAAAGTCAGGGTCCGTTTCACCCGCTTAATATTGACCGATCTTTATCAAAACATTCGCGATGTTTGGGCGATAATTGCGGCCTCTGGAGCGACCAGAAAAACCGACAAAATTTAAGTATTTGGTCCATTTCATCCTCTAAATCTTGGCCGATCTTTACCAAAAACAATAGGGTTCTTCATTGGGCAGAACCCATCCTACATGCAAAATTTCTTGAAGATTTGTCCATAACTGTAGCCTGTATCGTGTTTACAAATTATAATGGACAGACGGACTGACACACATGTCAAGATCAATTCAGCTAGTCGAGACATGACGATCGGTGTACCTAAAGGTGGGTCTAGGACCAAAGCTATAATACCCTGAAAACATAGTTGTGTAGGGTGTAATTACCACTAAATTACATGTTATGTCAGATCCATTGACTAGGAGATTGACATACTTCGTTCTGTCCGAACTTAAATTGTATTATTTTTCTATTAATTAAAAAATAAACAAAAAATTGTATATGTGTATACTCACTGTACACGTGTCATATGAAATATAAGTTAGGTTGGTACGTATGAAATGTCGGATTCTCTTTACATGCGGTCGTTTGCCTACCTGTTTTCGTTATACTTTTGCCTTTGGTATAACCTCATTTATAGGCGTATTGTCCATTGCCAGAGACTCATTTCAGCAAAATAGGTTTTCTCGAAGGTGTTCCCTTTTGTTATTTCTTTTGAGTTTATTGCCGATATGAATTCTGCCGACATTCGTGTCATTTTCTTATATGAGTACAAACTTGCCAAAAGTGCTGCAAAAGCTGCACACAACATAAAACAAACGTTTGGGGAGAATGCGTTTAACGATCGGAAAGTGCTGCGTTGGTTCCAAAAGTTTTGGACTGGAGATTTTTCACTGCAAAATGAGCCTCGCGGAAGACCCAAAACGTCTGTGAAGAATGATGACCTGAATGCTCTAGTGGAAGTGGATTCAGCCGTATCCACGAGGGAACTTGCTATAAGGATGAAGGATGTACTGCCAGTACATTGATGAGATGCATGATAACTTAAAAATTGTGAATCGGCATGACATGCTACTGTTCCATAATGCTCGGCCGCATACATCGCACAAAACAATTGCGAATCTGAACGAACTGGAATATGAAGTTTTGCAGCATCCACCATATTCAACGGATCTTTCGCCGACCGATTTTAATTTTTCAAGCATTTAGAGTTGATTTTAAGGGGCAACCACTTATTAATTCTAAAGACCAAAGATTTTTTAAGACAGTCATCTACGCTTTAAAATCTCGTTGGGAGAACTGTATTGAAGCGAATGGAGCATACTTGAATAAACAGCTTTTGAAGACGGCAAAAAAAAAAAAAAAAACACTAAGGAAAGTAGAAAATTCAGACGGGAAGGTATATTATATTTGTGATTGCGTTTGCAACACCTCGAAATATTCACCAGCCCACAAAGTATATATACTTAACCTGAATAAAATTCTATGTCAATTAACGCATGTCCAACTGTCTTTTCGTGTGTAAAGATCGCAATATTTATGATAGAGCTCTGAAAATTTGCATAGACATTCTTAATACTACTAGGATGTTTGGTATTGTAAATGGGATATATTAGTTTCATAAAACTGCGACCCAAGATTCACGGTAGCCCCCATATAAGGGGTACCTCCCTATATTCCACTGTTCCCCCAAAATTCGGTAATTTGGCTACTTTGGACACATTTTTTCCACCGAATTTGGGTTCATATTTTGGGTTCTCATTCAATAACACATATCCCTACCAAAAAATATTAATATTGACCCATGTTTCACGACAGCCCTCATATAAGGGTAACTCCTAGTATTCGGCATTCTAAGGATTTTGGACACGTTTTCCACTCAATTGGCTGTAATTTGGTATTTTGGGTTCGCAGTGGCTGTCAATCTCACTACCAGAAATATCAATATTAATCTCTGTTTTATTATAGCCCCACTATTAGATATTTTGGGAATTTCAATCAACTTTCTTTCACGTATTTTTCGGTATGTTCATTGTCCTATTATAACATGAGTTTTCTCCTAGGATACCCCATTAGTTATACCCTCAGCCTTATGGCTAATGAGGGTATATACACTTTGATACGGTGAAAATTTGCTTCATCGAAATATTGGTTTGATCCACGTTTCTTTGGATCAAATCGGTTTCAGAAAATTTGAAGTCAATGTACACATGTCCGCCCGTCCGTCCGTACGTTGTTCGTCTGTCTGGTAGGCTGGTGTGCACGATAATTCTCGAAGGGAATAACCGATTTCATCCAAACTTTGCACATCTTAATATTTCTTCCAAACTTAGTTTAAGTTCGAAGATGGGGATTATCGGTCCACTCCTCCCGGTAACTTCCCTACAAAATGGTCAAAATTGTGCTAAAAATTAATTTTATAATAACATGCAAACTGACTATCCGATTTTAACGAAACTTTGTACAACCTATTATCTTTACCAAGCCTATATCAAGTAGGAAGATGGGACCCATTGGTCCACTGCTTCTGGTACCTCCCCACGGAGTGTAAAAATATCCAATATTTATAAATCCAATAGCAGATCTTTTATTAAACATATACCTTATATAAAACGAATAATAAAACTTGTGTATAACTCTGAATACCTCATTTGCATACCATAGGGTGAGGGTACGTGTTTTAGATATTTCGATTCTTATCCTTATGTTGGAGGGTAATAAAAGTTCGGCCGGTATGAACTTAAGATCACTTTCACTTGTTATTTTTTATCAAGCGCGTCATTATTGAAGGGCCTTTGACATGAAATCGGATAAAATCTGCAATCTATGCAAAATGTCATTTCAATCGGGCAGACTTAGAGTCGTTGGTGTAATAATGTAAATTATTTTATGGACATTTTGCACGAAATCGGTAGAAAGTATATATATATATATATATATAATGTCCCTTAATTAGGAAACTGAGGAAAATTTCGTCGCAATCAAAAAAACGTTGAATATTGGGTGAATCATTTAGAAACCAGTAAGGAAAGTTCAAAAGTCGGACGGGGCCGACTATATGATACCCTTCACCACTATGGGTACATGCAAGACATGTTAATATCTACGATATCCTGTAGATATAGAAATTTCGCACACATCAGTCGGGACCTAATTCAGTACTCTGTGCAAAATTTTGCTTCAATCGGACCAATATTGGGAGTTTGGTGCACAATTTACTTTAAATCGGGCGAAACTATATATGGGAGCTATATCTAAAACTGAACCGATTTAAACAAAACTTCGAATTCATCAATGACGTTGTGCAAAATTTTGTCTCAATCGGATAAATATTGGCAGTATGTTGCTCCATTTACATAAAATCGGACGAAACTATATATAGCATATTTAGATATAAATCTGAACCGATTCCAACAAAATTTCTCATACATCATTTTTGGGAGGGAGGTTTGTTACCATATACGACTACAAAAAACCAAAGTACAAAGAATTTGGTTGAAAAACGCGTTCAAGAACCCCAAAATACCGAAAATTGGGGGGTACCCTTATATGGGGGCTACCCGAAAAATGGACCTATATTTATTATTTATAGTGGAGAGATTTGCTACCTACCTAATAAGAACTCAACGTACTAAATTACAGCCAATTCGGTCGAAAAATACGATCAGATTCCCCAAAATACCAACAATTTGGGAGTACCGTTATATGGGGACTACCAGAAAAACTGGAACTATATACCAGAAAAACTGGAACTATATACCAGAAAAACTGGAACTAATTTGGTACACAATAAGAACCCAATGTACAAAATTTCAGAGAATTCAGTTATAAAATTATAAAACGAGCCCAAGAACCCGAAAATACCGAAAACTGGGGGTACCCTTATATGGGGGCTACCCGAAAAAATGGACCTATATTTATAATTTTTAGTAGGGAGATTTGCTACCCAATAAGAACTCAAAGTACCAAAATTTCAGCGAATTCGGTCGAAAAATGGGATCAAAACACCCAAAATACCACAAAATTGGAGGTACCCTTATATGGGAGCTATCCGAAAATATGGAAGACAAATTATTAATTTTGAGAAAGCATTTGCACCAAGTAAGACCTTTTTCAAACAACGCGCCATTTCGTAAAAGTCGACGTTAAAAAACGCGCCAGAATCCAATCGAGAACATGTGTGGAATCTTGACTCGTCGTGTCTATGCAGAAAACCGCCAATACCAAACATTATTTTATTTCCAAGAAGTGATTATCGATGAATGGCGGTCAATCTGAAGACTTGCGAATAATTTTGATCAACAGTGTGATGGATACAATTTTTAACTTATTTAAAATAAGGGAGCGCCTACCCATTATTTATAAAAGTTATTTTATTTTATTTAAGTTTTAAAAAATAAATTTTTATAATTTTGTAAAAGTGCGTCTATAGTTATGCAACACCAGCAATTTTTTAATTATTTTTATATAATTATTTTTGTTGAATAATATGTGTTTTTGATCGTTTTATTGTGAACAATAACTTAATGGGTCCATTTTATTTGTCAACTAACATACCAATTAAATTAAGGGTGCGTCTATAGTTATGATACGCAGTGTATATCTAAATCTGAACTGAGTTTCACCAATAGCAATAGGTTTCGTCCTTGGCATATTGTTAGACATGGCATATATATTTAAAAAGGTATCCGCTAAACGATCACATTCACAAATAAGTAAACACATCCTTAGGTAATACAATCTTCGCGATAATTCTTTTAAAGAATTATAAGCGAATCGAGAATCTTATCAAATATCTTTTGTATTTTGTCTCATGGGCGTCATAAAATGCGGTCAAAAATCGGGTCGTCAATGTGTCATTAAATTTATGTGCCATAATAAACTTATGTATTATATAATTTCTAACACCACAAAGTGGTAAATCATAAAATTTTTGCAGGAAAACCAAAAAAGCACAACAACCGTAACACTATCAACAGGCCATCCCGAATAAGTTATTCCCATATGGCCAGGCCAACATAAAAGTATTATCTTTTATGACAGATTGTCCAGCATTTGATGTGGCACTGCCAATGATGAATATTTCATGATTCTGGTGGGATAAAAGTACAACAACAACAACAAAAGTGGCCAGTAGCCAGTAGTATGCTGTTACATATCTTGACTTTCGTAAGTTTCCACACATTTTTCATATCGTTCGCATGATTTATTCCCTTAATTACAATCCATTTTATTTTATACTTTCTCATTTTTGCTTCTCTTGTTGTTGTTGTTGTTGTTCGTATAAAACTTTGTGATTTAGTTATTTACATTTGGGGCTTTCCACGATGTGGGAAATATTATTCTGGGTTTTCCAGTTAATAAAGAAAAAAGTTTGTTTTTTTATTATATAGAAAGAAAGGATATTTTGTATACCTAAAAAAGATAACTGAGTAGCATTTAAAAAAATTATGAAATTTTTATATGAAATTATGGTATGGCTCCGCTTTACTTAGATTGAAATTCTGCAATGGCTGAGATATTATTTTCTACGTTTCGTGTAATTTGCCACCCTTGCAAGTAACGGATATTAGATGCCAGATTTTCTTTACAACTGTATTGGGCAAAACACACACGTGTATTCTCGCGAGTGCTTTTGGCTGAGTGAAAGTTAGATGCTGCTTTTGCTTTTGCTTACCATTTAGTATACGTTCCGTTCCAATGTGAATTTTTTATCTGAATTGTTTTCATCATTCCCCATACCAATATTCCGCTAAAGGCAAAATACAAGATATTGAATGTTATAAAACTTTTGAGTTGAATTTAAAAAAAAAGAAAGAAAGATTTCTTTTTCCCTCTGTATGTTGTTGGGTGCTAAAATATATACCAATTTTATATGTATTAATGAAAAGTTATTGGGAAATATACACTTTTCTTAGACTTCCTAGAAGTTTATATCTGAGTGAAGTATTTAAAATTTCATTACTAATAAATATAGGACTTAGGGAAAAATCATAAATATTTATAAGTTTCTGCCATGAACATCCAATAAAATAATAGCCAACAAATTGTACAAGGTATTGTGAAATGTAACAAAACAAAATTGAAACCCCCATTCAAAAGGGTATGTTTGAGTGTGTGTTTGTATTTTATAACCTCCCTGGTAATGGATGGTCGCAACACAAATTACCATTATCAACAAATGGTGAGGAAAAACTTTTTGAAACCAATAATTGCCTCCGTATCAGGCCATATGCCATTTAATTTAAAATGCAAATGCCAAATGAAAGGTATATTATTTAAAAAAAGGAAACTGTCAAATAAATGTTACTACATATGGTGAAACACTAAACAAATTAAGTAGCACTCTACTTTTTATATCGTTCGCAATGGGAAACCGGAGAGAAAAATACGAAAACCGATACCCTATGCTAAATTTCCCTGCGATCAACACATGATGTGCACACTTTAAATGAAATCGAACGAACAAATATATGGGAGCTATATCCAAACGAATTCGGCATAACTTTTTTGTTTAATTTAGTTTGGTTTTGGTGTCCTCATCGAACATGTTTATACCCTACACAACTATATATATACCCTGAGTATTATAGCTTTGTGCAGCCCCAAAAGTTTGTAACGCCGCGAAATATTGGTCCTAGACCCACCTTCAAGTATACCGATCGTCATATCTCGACTAGCTGAGTCGATCTAGACACGTGTGTCCGTCCGTCTGTCCATTATAATTTGTAAACACGATACAGCCACAGTTATGGACCAATCTTCACGAAATTTTTCATGTAGGATGGGTTCTGGCCAATGAAGACCCCTATTGTTTTTGGGAAAGATCGATTAATATTTAGGGGATGAAAAGTACCAAATACTAAATTTTTGTCGGTTTTTCTGGTCGCTCCAGAGGCCGCAATAATGGCCCAAACATCGTGAAATTTTCCATGGAGAAGGGGATCAGGCCAAAGAATAAGCATGCCTGTTTTCATAAAGATCGGTCAATATTTAGCGGGTCAAATGGACCCTGACTTTACAAAATTTGTATTCTATAGCGTATATATTTACCCCTGAAGGACATAGACCCGAGAAGTTTATATTATATCCAAGAGGAGTGGTTGACCTTTAAATTAATACCAATTATATTGTTGTATGTGCTCGAATGTGGGAGTTACACCTAAATATTTACAGATATCTCCGTATTCGTATAATATTTAGTAATCCATTATCACTCTAGAGAGCGGAACTATAGCGCTGATCGCTTTGAAATGTTCCATGAGGTTCCAGTTATGGTCAAGGACAACGCCTATAATTTTCGGTGATGATCAGATAATAATTTTGGAATGAAGTGGACCGAAAACTTAATTTTTTGTGTAATTATCGAGTCGATATATATAAAATATGTCAGTGTGAGGAAGAGGTGCTGTTTACCACTAATCGGGCAAGAGGGTTCAAATATCACGAAGAAAAAGCAGAAAATTTGAGTTGCGTGGTGGTTGTGTAGGGTATCGTATGGTCGGCGCCGTCCGACTGTACTGCTCCGCTCACTGGTTTTGGAAATAGGATTGTCCGATTCCACACACAAAAATCCGGGTTCATTTGACCTGATCTTCATCAAAACAGTCATGCTTAGTCCATGGTCAAACCCCTTTCTCTGTTTGCAATTCGGTTATGTTCGGGTAATAATTGTGGTCTCTAGAGTGAAAAAAAAATATTATAATGAACAGACGGATGTTTAGATCGTCTCAGCCAGTCGAGATATGACCGGTATACTAAACGGCGAGTTTTCCAACCAAAGTTTTAATACGCTGACAATATACAGAACGTAGGGTAAACCAGTAAGGAAAGTAGTAAAGTCGGACGGGGCCGACTATATGATTCCCTTCACCACTTTGTGTATATTCAACAGATGGAATCCTAACAGATGTCGAATGAAATTAAACCTGTCATTCTGCAACCTATACTAAATTTTTGGCAGATATAGAGTTGCTTCTTGCAATGGGACAAAATTATATAAATAAATTTATAGCAAAATATCGAAATCTTAACCGATTTCATCGAAACTTGTCACATGTTAGGTTACACTTATTTCATTTTGTTTTTGCATTCGGCCACATTTTGAGTTCTTCATTTACTTATAAAACCAAACTTCATGCAAATCGAAGGATATGTAGGGACTTTGGTGCACCATTTACATAAAATCGGACGAAAATATATACGGGAGCTATATCTAAATCTGAACCGATTTTTACGAAATTTAACACACATCTTTTTAGACTTAATTCAATACTTTATGCAAAATTTCCTGCAAAACGAAGGATATATCGGGACTATGGTGCACTATTTACGTAAAATCGGACGAAAATATATATGGTGGCTATATCTAAATCTGAACCGATTTTTACGAAATTTAACACACATCGTTCTAGACTTAATTCAGTATGCTGTGCCAAATTTCGTTCAAATCGAAGGATATATAGGGACTTTGGTGCACCATTTACATAAAATCGGACGAAAATATATATGGGAGCTATATCTAAATCTGAACCGATTTTTATTAACTTAATTCAATACTCTATGCAAAATTTCGTGCAAATCGAAGGATATATAGGGACTTTGGTGCACTATTTACGTAAAATCGGACTAAAATATATAGCATTTCCAAATTAACCCTTTGAGCCCCGAATTTTTTTCCGTAATCATAGAACAATTTTCTGTTCACAGATTTAATGCAACTATCCTAGATAGGATATGGACAAAATTTTACATCGCTACATCCTTGCATTCGGGAGATACAGTACATTCTTTCTGAAAAATAAAAGCCCAATATCAGGAAAACCAAATGAAAAATCGACGAAAATATCATTTTAAATTATTCTCTATATTCCGTTTTACAAGAATGAAAAATAATTCTGAAGGCAGAATTCGTACATTTCGAATACGAAGCGATTTAAATAATTTGGACTGTATACACAAATTAGTACTGTACATATTTTTGCCCTCTTCTCTATATTGAAAAGCTCATAACTTTAACAAAAATTTGAATTTTTTAGATTTTTCTTTTGATATGTGTCGTCCATAATTAGGTCTTGACTTATGAAATCCAAAGAATATATATCCACTAGCTGCATATTAAATAAAAGCTCTAAAACATTTTGTTGCCTGTGGGCAACATTGGGCCACAAAGGGTTAAATGAAACCTTTTCCAATTAAAATGAAACCTTTTACAAATAGAATGAAACCTTTTCCAATTAAAATGAAACCTTTTACAAATAGAATGAAACTTTTTCCAAATTAAATGAAACCTTTATTCTTATCTAAGGAAATATAATATTTGCAGTAATTTTAAACCAATATTTGAAAATTAAATCAAAGAATATTAACAAATATAGTTGTATGGCTATGTAATTAACATAAATATTCTTTAATTCGGTGTGATTTCATTTAATATCTTTACTACATAAAACTAAATAAATAGTAATACAAACTGGGGTATTTCTTGACATTTTAATAAATAAATATTTAAGAACAAGAATTGAATACCCGGTCCTAAATGCGAAATACATATTTGACTTTATAAATTGTTGATGATAAGGTAACTGCTTATCTTAATGAAGGGGTTCCCGACTTGCAGCTTGTGGGATTTTCAAAACCATGTCCATAACGTAGTTAGAACAATCTTGCCGAGTAAGCTTTTGAATACTTCGCTCGATTACATCAACAATGTTATGTTTCATTGAAACGTCACACAGCTCAGCTCTTGCACATAATTTTATTTTTGAAAATGCATTTTCGATTGGATTTAGCATTGGAGAATAAGGCGGTAAGAATTTAAGGTTGCATCTTTTGGATTCGATCAAATTTTTTATGTCATGTCGCATGTGTATTTGAGCGTTATTTTCCAACTCTGGATTGATTTTCTCAAAAAAAAAAAAAAAATTCTATAAATAATTTAAATCTGTCTGCATTGACACTGGAATTAGAAACGATTGTGTGATGTACAACTCCCGCGTTGTTTATTGCTGAAATTATAGTGACATTACGACCTCTGACCGTAGGCAACACAATGTGTGCTCTTGTTCCTTGTCTTGAACGGGCTTGGGTTCTTCGTATGTGAAGATTAAATCCACACTCATCAATGAATATAAATTTTTCTCCTTGTTGGGGTATCCATTTTGTAAAGTCTTGAGCATATTTTTGTCTCAAGCCTAATGTTCTGGAGTCATTCTTTCGTTCTATTTCAATAGAGGCCATCTTAAACGTAATTTTTAATTTCCGTAATCCATATTCTATGCAGCTTGTGGAAATATTTATATCATTTTCTCTCAACAGTTTAGTTTTTATGGCTTTGAGGGTAATTCCAGGTTGACTTTCTATATAGAACTCGATCAGACTTAAAACTTGTGGTGTCAACAACTTAATTCTATTTCCTCCACGCTTATTTTCCTTCAATGTTCCAAAATTTTGTTTGTAATTACTTCACATTGTCGAGAGTTTACTGTTTTGGATGTTCACATTATCGAGAGTTCACTGTATTTAAAAATAACCACGTTTAAAATAAATGCGAACCTGATTTTAGCTCGGCAAGCTCTGATAATTGGGAACCTGAGGAAGAATCAATATCCTCGCCAAGTATTGCAAGTCTGATCGAGTTCTATATAGAAAGTCAACCTGGAATCCTAATTCCAGTGTCAATGCAGACAGATTTAAATTATTTATAGATATTTTTTTTGAGAAAAATCAATCCAGAGTTGGAAAATAACGCTCAAATACACAATGGACATGACATAAAATATTGGATAGAACCCAAAAGATTCAACCTTAAATTCTTACCGCTTTATTCTCCAATGCTAAAGATTGTTCTAACTACGTTATGGACATGGTTTTGAAAATCCCACAAGCTGCAAGTCGGGAACCCCATCTTTAAGATAAGCAGTTACCTTATCATCAACAATTTATTAAGTCAAATATGTATTTCGCATTTAGGACCGGGTATTCAATTCTTGCTCTTAAATATTTATTTATTAAAATGTCAAGAAATACCCCAGTTTGTATTACTATTTATTTAGTTTTATGTAGTAAATATATTAAATGAAATCACATCGAATTCAAGAATATTTATGTTAATTACAAATATTACTGCAAATATTATATTTCCTTACTTACGAATAAAGGTTTCATTTAATTTGGAAAAAGTTTCATTCTATTTTTAAAAGGTTTCATTTCAATTGGAAAAGGTTTCATTCTATTTGTAAAAGGTTTCATTTCAAGTGGAAAAGGTTTCATTTAATTTGGAAAAGGTTTCATTTAATTTGGAAAAGGTTTCATTTAATTTGGAAAAGGATTCATTTAATTTGGAAAAGGTTTCATTTAATTTGGAAAAGGGTGCATTTAATTTGTAAAAGGTTTCATTTAATGTGGAAATGCTATATATGGGAGCTATATCGAAATCTAAACCGATTTTTCCCAATTTCATAAGGTTCGTCCTTGGGCCAAATAAGTGAACTGAGCCAAATTTCATCCAATTCGGATCACAAATGCGACCTGTACTTTGTTAACAAAAATACATGGACGGATGGACATGCATAAATCGACTTAAAAAGTGATTCTATAAATATTCTCAAAAGGAACCATGTGTCTATCTCGTTTCCCTTTGCCTGTTACAAACATATGCTCAAAGACATACTACCATGTACCACAGTATGGTGAAGGGTATAAATATAGGCATCTCGTTTGGGAAATGGGTCTAGGTCCATCAAAATACAGAAAAATCGATCGATATTTATCATTTTTGGAATGAAGATTTTTCATACAAAGACAACTTAAAATATTCTCATGTCCAAAAAATGCCAGTGAAGAAATCTTGTATATATTCAGGAGTTTCGGATTGCCATATTACAATTTCAAAAGATATTTTCACTTGCGATTTTATAAGGATATTTTGGATTAGTTTCAAAATTTACCTAAACCATCAAAATACTGAAAATAGTTATAAGATATTAAGATGTAGACCAAAAAGTGGACCGGTATACCACATATTCTATACCAAGCATCATAGGATAGTAGCATGTCAGGATGTTTTACCATGGGCCGAGGGGGTTTCTTGGTCGTCAGGTTTATCTTCAATAGCTGATGATCCCGTTGGATTTATATATTGTTTTCTACAATATTATAGTGTTGACATATATCCCACTTTTAGTGGGTAGGAACCTCTTTGTAGATCTGATTTTGGGCAATTAATTATAGTTTCTAGACAAACAATTAAGGCGACTGTGAGACAATAAATTATTTACAGAAAAATGTATAATGTATTTGTAATGCTAATAATTTTTATCGCCCACAATTTTCAATGAAATACTATGGTGCTTCTTTATATTCTATGTATTTCAGAACCTTATCAGGAATTGATTATATGTTTTCTGTAATAAGAAACAAAGTACAGATGGATACATACAAACTATGTGGGCAGATAGATAATTTTCATTAATATATATTTGTATGTGTGTACCATTAGAGATATAAACATGTTTACGCCATGTCCAATAAATTGTTAAGAAAATGTGAAGAGGGTTTTTGCGCAAACCGCCTAAATGGTTATGACCACAAAACTTGCTCATATACCGACACCATCAGCCAATTTCATTATTTCAATTTCAATGTATTTTTGTTTTGTTCTTATTTTCTTGTTTTTTTTTTTGTGTGGGTGTCTGAAAAATATTGCATGGGTTCAACTGAAATTCTCATATGGCCCTGTGCAATGTTTGTTCTGTAAATCATATGTATTTTGTGTGAGTGAGTGAGTGTATGTGTTTGTACTTTGTTCATACCATGGCTAGATTAAATGGATCCTGAAATTGCCACAGGATTCGAATGCATTTGGCCCGTACATAAATACCAGCAAATATACACGCATTCTGCTAGTTGCGTTGGTTGTTGGTGGTTGATGTCGTGCTGGCATGACACCACGCTAACCGCATTGTTTGTTTGTAAGCCACGTCTAAATTAAAATGTTACAAAATTTAATATTCGTGATTTTATTATTACACCTTGTGCGGATGAACATCACCGAAGTGCCTTAAAAGCAGTTGTTTATTGAAGGTTATTTTTAAACGATTTTATAAAAAAAGAAGCTATTTAAATTACAATATGAAATACTGTAACTTGTAAGGCCAAATATTTGCATACGCCATTCAAGAACAGGTTTCATTAAAACCATACGTCATATCCAGAGGGAATCAAAATAAACTCGGTTTGTAATTTACGTGAATGAAATAAATAAAACGGTTACATGTAAAAATGAAATGAGTAAAAAAAGAATTAAAACAAATTGTTTTTCTTATGAATGTGTTCTCGTCATGAAGCTGGCAGTCTAGAGTTTAATTTGATAATAATTACTGAAAATTAAAAGAAAACATATGTATACACTGCAAGGGAATTGTTGTGTTTTTCTTAAGAATGTGTAAAATAGCGAAATATTTATTCTTGGCCTAACTTTTGGTATACCCATCATATCTTGACTAAAGAGGAGCAAGGACTGTGAAGAAGGCCCGAAATGCAAAATTATATCCACTTCGTAATGCTAAAAAGATGGACACTTCGGTTGGAAAATAGGCTTATTACCACCAAATTCAATTTCGGGGCAATATCCAAACATCGATCCAATGGTAATTAATGTATAAGTTGTTATTACGACCCGATTGTCATGTAGCATCGCCCCTGTCAACCGAAAACTATACATTTACGGTAATGTTTTTTTTTTAATTGGTAGAAGTATCTGGTCAGCGAGCCTAGATTTTGTGTTAAAAATTTAACAAGTAAATACATGGGTAAGTAAGGACCGGTTGAACTTTTTATACCCTACACCACGTGGTGCGTACTCAAAATTAATTAAATCGGTCGGGATTTTTATGGGCAAACTAAGTCATTGTATTATGTGGTAGTTTATGCTCTGAAGTTAATAATGTCCAAATTATAGACACTTTGGCTGGAAACTTGGGGTAGGAACATCAACATACTGAAAACCAGTAAAGTCGGACGGGGCCGACTATACCCTTCACCACTTTGGGTATATTCAACATATCGAATGAAATTAAACATGTAATTCTGCAACCTATACTAAATTTTGGTCAGATATAGAGTTGCTTCTTACATTGGGACAAAATTATGTAAATAAATTTAAAGCAAAATATCGAAATCTAAACCGATTTCATCGAAACTTGTCACATGTTAGGTTACACTTATTTCAGTATGTTTTGTGCATTCGGATACATTTTGAGTTCTCCATTTACTTATAAATATAAATTTCGTGCAAATCGAAGGATATATATGGACTTTGGTCCACTTTTTACCAAAAATCGGACGAAAATATATATGGGAGCTATATCTAAATCTGTACCAATTTTCACGAAATTTAAACACATCTTTCTAGACTTAAGTCAGTACGCTATGCCAAATTTCGTACAAATCGAATGATATATAGGGACTTTGGTGCACCATTTACATAAAATCGGACGAAAATATATATGGGAACTATATCTAAATCTGAACCGATTTTCACGAAATTTTGCACACATTTTTCTAGACCTTATTCATTACGCTGTGCCAAATTTCGTGCCAATCGACAGATATATAGGGACTTTGGTGCACCATTTACCTTAAATCAGACGAAAATATATATGGGAGCTATATCTAAATCTGAACCGATTTTTACGAAATTTAACGCACATCTTTCTAGACTTAATTCAATACTCGATGCTAAAATTCGTGCAAATCAAAAAATTTTGAGTTCTCCATTTACTTATAAATATAAATTTCGTGCAAATCGAAGGATATATATGGACTTTGGTGCACTTTTTACCAAAAATCGGACGAAAATATATATGGGAGCTATATCTAAATCTGTACCAATTTTCACGAAATTTAAACACACCTTTCTAGACTTAAGTCAGTACGCTATGCCAAATTTCGAGCAAATCGGAAGATATATGTGGACTTTGGTGCACCATTTACATGAAATCGGACGAAACTATATATGGGAGCTATATCTAAATCTGGACCGATTTTCTCGAAACTTGGCAGACATCACTCTAGGCTTAATTCAGTACGTTATGCCAAATTTCGTGCAAATCGAAAGATATATAGGGACTTTGGGGGCACCACTTACATGAAATCGGTCGAAACTATATATGGGAGCTATATCTAAATCTGGACCGATTTTCACGAAACTTGGCAGACATCATTCTAGACCAAAATGATTAGGCTGTACCAAATTTCGAGCAAAATTTGACACAGCTCATTTGTTTGGCCCAAGGACGAACCCTATTGAAATTGGGAAAAAATCGGTTCAGATTTAGATATAGCTCCCATATATATCTTCGTCGATTTAAGGTAAATGATGTACCAAAGTCCCTATACATCTTTCGATTTGCACGAAATTTGGCATAGAGTACTGAATTGCTAATGTAATAATGTATGCTTAGTTTCATGAAAATCGGTTCAGATTTAGATACAGCTCTTATATATAAATTTAGCCCGATTTTAGGTATATGGTGCCCCAAAGTCACTGGAAATCTTTTCATTTGTACGAATTTTGGCATGGCGTACTAAATTACGTCTAGAATGATGTGTGCTAAGTTTCGTGAAAATCTGTTCAGATTTAGATATAGCTCCCATATATTTACATCCGATTTTAGGTAATTGGTGCACGAAAGTCTCTAAAAATCAGTTGATTTGCCCGAATTTTGGTATAGGGTACTGAATTAAGTCTAGAATGATGTTGATAAGCTTCGTGAAAATCGGTTCAGAATTAGATATAGCTTCCATATATATTTTCGTCCGATTTTATGTAATTGGTGCACCAAAGACCCTATATATCTTTCGATTTGCACGAATTTTGGTATAGTGTACTGAATTAAGTCTAGAATAAAGTTGCTAAGCTTCATGAAAAGATCCATAGCTAGGCCGATTGACAAAATGTGCTGAAGTAATATAAATTAGTCTCTGGCAAGTTTCCCTGAAATCGGTTCAGATATAGATGTATAACAAAAACGCGACGTATGTTAGGATACATATGTAGAATATACCCAAAGTATAGTCGGCACAGTCCGACTTTATTACTTTCCTTACTGGTTTTTTCTTTGCTGGTTATTTTTTTTAGCCGTGTTTCTCAACCGAACGTGTTATAGTTTAGCATCATGGATTCCTGGAAAATGATAAACATCTTTGCGTAAAATTTTCAATATCGGTACATTCTATATTATATTATTATTATATTTCACTCTGAAAGTAGTCATATTTTTGTATATTTTAAATAAAATAGCCCCCAGGTGGTATATACTCCGCTATGTTGTGTAGGTTATACAAACATATTCAATTTTCGAGCACTTCGAATATTTCATGTCCACATGTGTTACATTTTCATGGAATCGAATTGTTAAAGGTGTGCCAAAATCAGATTGAATTCGTTGGAAACTTTTAACTTTTTTTGCATGAAGCGAAGGCGTTGCACAACATCCCACCATCGATGTATGAATTACACCCAAGGTAAGATACCTTTATAATTCGTTCGTGACAGAAGATATATTACTTTTGGCAAATACATAGTCTTATGTTGTCTCATTATAAACTTATATATATGCAAATAAATATATCATATCATTAATTTATCAAAACAATCTGCAATTCTAATATAGCTAATATTCATTAGTCGGCAACTTCGTAAAATATTGTCTTGGCGGTTTTGAAATTACGTGGCCACAGGAAAACAACAGTGGTTGGTTAACACTTCATCTTCCATGTAATTAACTATGAGCGGCATTAGTCTCTTACCAGTGCTATGTCCTCTCTCTCTCTTGCTCTTCCTTTCTTTCATTATATTCGTGTAAATCTAGGAACCGTTTAAAGCATTAAAGTGAAAAGTTCGACTCCTTTGGTTTTCCCTTCACAAGACGACTGTATACTGGCCACTTGTATTCGCTGTCGTCATTAAGACACTGCCAGTAAGACACACTATAATATATAAATTATTATCCTTCTTTCAGCCAACCTGACATCCTAATTTGAATTGCTCGTTGTTGTTTCTGTTAGTCGGACGTACGGAAGCTAAGCAACTCGGCTAATTGGCATTAATTCAATGAAAACTGCAACTGTGCCTAATGAATTTTTCAACAGAATGGGTTGTAATTGAACAGAAAATATCCGTACCAAATATTATCAATATTGGCACATATTTCACCTTTTAGGAGTATTGCCCATATAACGGTAGCAATAAACATTCCATATTTTGAAGATCTTGGGCACGGTTTACAATTACTTAAAATTATCAATATTTGCAAGTATCCAGGTAATCCCTTCATTTAATTTTATATATTGGATGATCATTGAGTAGAAAATGTTCCTTAAAAAATTGTGCAAGCTTCGGAAAAGCCTCCATATAATGGCACTCCACATTTTTGGAGATTTGGGCACGTTTTTCAACCTAATCAGCTGTAATTGGTTGTTTTATTTGGTAGCATGAATCCTACTTAAAATTGTCAATATTGGTCCACTCCTCTGTATTTTGGGGGTTTGGACACGTGTTTCAACCAAATTAGCTGTAATTTTATATTTTAAATGATCAGTGAGTACAAAATCTCCTTACAAAGAATTATCAATATTGATCCAAGTTTCCGGGGAGCACCCATATAATGGTAACCCCAATAATTTCTCATATGCTGTCAAATATTCCTACCAAAAATGTATATATCTCCATTCCCATTGTAGTAGCTAAAATATGTCATTCCGGGATATTGGAGGTGAGACACATTTCTGCGAAAAATTACCTATTTAGGTCCAAGTTTTGATATAGCAATACATACAGGTCTCGCCCCATTTTCAATACATTGACCTAATCTTCTCATAGAGTTGGCTATAATTTGGCATAACATCATCCCAGAAGTTATGCACTATATCTAAAGGTTCTTACTCCCGTTTTCCAATCTGAGTGTTATCGGTAGTTGGCATGTTCAATACGAATAGGTAACATCGGATGGAGGTTTTGGTACAACCATCAAATTAGATATTATGCTATTTTTCTAATTTTGCTGGTTTTTTGTCGGTTGTTCTCTTTACAGCTGAACTTAATGATAGATTTTTGCAAAGAAAATATCTCGTATATTAGTTTTCTCTGTGATACACATTTTTGGTATGGGATATATGCGACGTGGTCTGTTTATATTTCCCGTTGCATATCAACATTTCATTTACTTTAAGGAACAACATGTTCATATTATTATTTTCAAACATATTAATCTAGGGCATGGATCTTAGAATCCGAATATCCTGAATGGCCACGAACTCGATTCAGAATGTCTTCTGATTTTCCATCCTTGCATTGGTCCCAAAATGTACCTGTATTCTATGGAAAACGTGTACATACAATGATCGCGTGTGCATATACTTCTCAATTTCAATACAATGTCAATCCAATTTAAAAAAAATTAAATATTTTGAAAAATTTTAATAAATGACAAATGTAGGCTTAAAGGAATGATACGCTACCAATTTTCGCTCAAAATACCTCAAAATAACAACTACGACGTGGTGCTTTCCATATAGCTGGATACTAAATTCGCGGAAATGCAAATATGCTTCAAAATATTTTTTGCAAATTTTTCGCGATTTTCAAATTTTTCTCACCTTTTAAACCTTCCCTGAAGATTCACGAACACTTCAACATTCAACATTGCCGGCCCGGCAAACGTTGTCTTGCATAGCAATATTGTTGATGTATAATTCACATAACGATAGCCCAATATTAAATTATCTTTAAGATAGTGCTCTGAAATTGCGGTATTGGTATTGGTGAGGCACCCAACCATTGAGCTTATTTTTGAATCCAGCTTTGTGTGAATGGTTTAATTTTTAGCTCCTGGACGATGTTACGACATGCCTGTAAAATTCGATCGTTCCACCGGTCTAATGGATTTCTTTTTCCCAAACCTAATATTAGGGATACTTATTGGGCAGAAATTCTCCCTAATTAGAACTTTCCATATTGACTCAAGTATTCGGATATCCCCATCATCCCTTAATATTCGGTATTTGGCTGCAATGTTATGTTCGCCCAAGCTTTCAAATATCCCCCATGTAATAGTAATCCACCTTTTTCGATACTGTGGGGGATTTGGGCACGTTTGGTTGTATATTTGGTAGAATGAATCGTACTGAAATTGTCAATATTGGTTAAATCTTTGAGGTACCCACAATAGTCGGTACTTTGAGGAGTTCGGTATTTTAGGGAGTGTTTCAGCCGAAGTGCTGTAATGTTTTATTTTGGATGAAAAAAACCTGTTTACAAAAAATTATCAATATTGGTGCAAATTGGTCCGGGTAGCCCCATATAATGATATACATATAATGATATGGTCTTATTGTTCGGTATTTTCTCATGTGGTATTAGTATATATCCATACCCATTGTAGAAAGGGTAAAACACATTTGCGGAAACATTTCTATTCAGGACCAAGTTTTGTATAGCTCCTACATACGGGTCCCGCACCATTTTCGGTTTTGTAAAGAATTTGACGGAATGGATGGATCATGGATCTGGCTTAATGCAATAAAAAGGCGCCATACATATTTCCTGTTTAATTTTCAGTATGTTGAAGTTCTTACCCCCCGTTTTCCAATCTACTACACATACTGTGTAACATAGTCCTCATATAAATGTCCCGGCCGATTTAAGGAATCTACATATTAGGAAGTACAAAAGTTCGATCTTAACAACGATTTTTCATGGTATTAAATATATTGGTAGTTGACATATTGAGGTAACATCATGAGACTCTTTGTTATAACAAATGCTTTTTATAGTTGTTCTCTTTCGATATGAACTTAATTTTCTCTGTGATACACATATGCGATTAAAGACATTGACCAACGATTAGGCATATAACCACCATATAATGGTACATTTTAGGTACTTCAATAACAACATGTTCCTATTATTATTTTCAAGAAGAATAATCTAGGGCACGTGTCTTAGAATCAGAACTCTTTCTGAATCTTCAGATTTTCATCCTTGCATTTGTTCCAAAATGTACGTGAATTTTAATGAAAACGTGTACATACAATGATCGCGAATTTGCATTCTCAGAAAAAAAGTTTCGTTACAATGCCAATTGAATAAAATAAAATATTTTGAAAATTTTCAATATTTGACAAATGAATATTTTTTTTCATAGTATTGTTTTTCATAATATTTTTTTTTCATAATATTTTTTCTTTTTTGCAAATTTTTCGCGATTTTTAAATTTTTCTCACCTTTTAAACCTTCCCTGAAGCTCTACGAATATTTTAAGACTAAGATAAGAAAAATCCGTTCAGCCGTTCTCGAGTTTTAGCGAGACTAACGAACAGCAATTCATTTTTATATATACAGTGGTGGTCACAGAATTAAAACATTTACTGTTATAAACATTTTTTGATCTGCCCTCGATTAGTTTGAAGCATTTTTGAATTTTTTTTTAAATTAGAACACTTCGATATACTGCACTTAAGAGATTTAGTGTGAAAATGGAAAATTATTGTATGCAATTTTTCCATAAATAACGGTTTTTATGAAAATACATCGACTTCGAAGTGGCCATATAATTAAAACATTGTGTGGTATTGTTTACTTTACTGCATTTTTTGAAAATATTTTTAAAAAAGCTCTTTAATTTAGTTAAATTATGTAAACTAAGCACCGTTAAAATCATTTACTGATAAAAATTTTTGAAAAAATCTGTAAAATCTATCAAAAATGCCAAAAATTTGTACAGTACACCTAACATTCAGAAAATAACCCTTATTATAGAAAATAAAGGTCCGAATGCACCAGAAATTGCTAGAATTAGTAGAAAACAATAAATAATTCTCAAAATAAATAAATATTTGAAATAAAAACTGAAAAAATGGGAATTAACCTAAAAGAACGACTCAATTTCGATAGCCTTTATTTAAGAAGGCCGGAATATTTTTGCAGTATGTGAGGAAATATCGATTGATATTGGCATTTATTATATCAAATCGATTGTTCGAGTAGTACAGAATATATTTGATCAAAAAATATATCAGTCACAACAGAACGAACAGAGATCAACACCTATGTTGACGAGAAAACGTTTCTGGCACAGCACAGCAGTCATTTATGGAAAAATTGCATGCAATAATTTTCCATTTTAACACTAAATCTTTTAAGTGCAGTATATCGAAGTGTTCTAAATTAAAAAAATTTCAAAAATGCTTCAAACTAATCGAGGGCTGAACCAAAAATGTTTACCACAGTAAATGTTTTAATTCTGTGACCACCACTGTATAGATAGATAGATAGATAGATAGATAGATAAAGAGTGTATTAAAACAACAAAAATACTTACCATTAGTTTTTAAATTTAGTTGATAAAATCCTTTACCAATACATTCTAGATAGTAACGTATATTCCAAAAATCATGCATTGAATACGTTTTATGCCGAACAAAAAATACACCCACGATCAAAAGTTCATATTTATGATTTCTTTTCATTAGATTAAATTTAAATAAATTTATTTATTGTACTTAACATTATAACGCGTCACCATAGACTTGGTATTAACATTAACAGTATTAGCTGCAACTTTTGACACAATTGCCCAAAACACTTTTCATTCTCGTTTTTTATGTTAACGATTAAGTACAAACCAATGTACTCCTTTTTTGAAAATTAACACACTTTATATATTAATACAACTAACACAAAATATAATATTCCATTATAATAACAACAACTACACGTTTTATAATTAAAATGAATAACTAAAAACAGATAGAGTCCACGAAAACAATGCGTACGATTTTATTGGCTACCGAAAACTAACTCCAATATTCAAGAAAAAGAACACAATAACAATTAGACCCGTATTTTTGTTGTTGACAAATTATTGTTTTCTCATTTGATTTTGTGTTGTTTTTTCACCTCAATTCTATTGCCTTTGTGGGACACTCTCTCTCGCTCTCTTTGGAAGTAATGCAATTTGTTTTTGTGTTTGCTCCATTTTTTTCTTTCTGCACAGACGTGCACGGATTAGTTGCTTGCAAGTCACACTAATTTCACAGGTTAACACTTGAAGATGATATATTTTAATTTTATAGAATATTTATTTATTTCAATAGTAATTTACATTTTACTAATATCACTTAATCACACAAAAACGATGGAGCCCACGAAAAACAATGCGAACGATTTTAAAGGTTACCGAAAACTAACTTCATCATTAAAGTAGAAGAACACAACAATAATGCGCTCTCTGAGTTGCAATTAATCAATAGAACAAACAAGCTCTTTTATGTACGGTTGAAAGATCACCGAAAATAACAAAGATCGAGAGAGACAGCTCTATTTGTATTTGTATATGAAGAGTTTGTAATAAGACTTATTAAATAAGAATACGGGGAATATAAAAATGTATTATTAATTGGGAATATGACTTAATGTAAGAGATTTGCATGAATTAGGAAATTCAATGGCGTCTCTGATGAAAAAATATGGAAGAGAAATTATTTAATTTTAATTTATTTAATAAAAATATTCTAATTACAGTAGATATCGGATATAAGCACATCTCATATAAGAAAAAAACGCATAAAAGAAGAAATCTCCGGCTTTTTTGAGTTTCTTATATCCGATATCTACTTTACATCCTTTACCACACTGTGGTACAGGGTATTATGTCTTTGTGCATATGTTTGTAACAGGCAAAAGGAATCGAGATAGACCCATGGTTCCTTTTTATTTCTGTTAACAAAGTACACATCGCATTTATGATCCGATTTGGATGAAATTTGGCACAGCTCACTTATTTGGCCCAAGGACGAAAACTATTGAAATTGAAGAAAATCGGTTAAGATTTAGATATAGCTCCCGTATATAGTTTCGTCCGATTTAAGGTGAATGGGGCACAAAGTTTCTATATATCTTTCGATTTGCATGAACTTAAAATGATGTATGTAAGGTTTCGTGAAAATCGGATCCGATTTTATGTAAATGTTGCACCAAAGTCCCTTAATATCTTTCCATTTGCACGAAATTTTGCGTAGTATACTGAATTGTGTCAAGAATGAGGTGTGTCAAGTTTCGAGAAAATCGGGTCAAATTTAGATATAGCTCCCGTATATAGTTTCATCCGATTTAAGGTAAATGGGACACAAAAGACCCTATATATCTCTCGATTTGCATTTGGCATAGCGTACTGACTTAAACCTAAAATGATGTGTGTAAGGTTTCGTGAAAATCTGTTCAGATTTAGATATAGCTCCCATATATAGTTTTGTCCGATTTTATGTAAATGGTGCACCTAAGTTCCTTAATATCTTTCTATTTGCCGAAATTTTGCGTAGTATACTGAATTGTGTCAAGAATGAGGTGTGTCAAGTTTCGATTTAAAAATCGGGTCAAATTCATTTGCATTGGCATAGCTTGCATATATATATTGCTATGTTTAGTCCGATTTAAGGTATAAAGTATGGAATGATGTGTGCTAAGTTTCGTGAAAATCGATTCAGATTTAGATATAGCTCCCATATATATTTTCGTCCGATTTAATGTAAAAAGTTTAGTCGACCGGCACACAATTTTGTACAATGTACTGAAGTTATTATAATTGAATATTTCGTATGTTGAAGCATTTTTAAAAACCTTATTTGCATATTTGTTCGCTCATGAAAAGTATATTTACAGAAATGTTGTGGTTTTTTCTGTATTTGTATTTACACTTTATGTTGTTGTTCTTCATGTTCATGGGGATTTTCGTGCCTTTGATGTGAAAATCTGTCCCTACCATAGCTCTTGTGTTAAGTTTCAGATTTTAGATATATCTTCCATATAAAGTTTTGTCCGATTTTATGTAAATGGTGCACCTACTTTCCTTACTGGTTGTTGATGTTTAACTGGTAGTAATTGGTATCCTATTAAGATTAAGGCCATAGCAAAATTTTCATAGTGGATACGAGGAGCCTTGAAATTTTTAAGCAGGTTAGATCTAACTGAATTTCCGATACGTTTTTCAACATCATTATCGGTATTTTATGGGTTTTGGACACTTTTTTTAAACCAATCAATTAATATTGGTTAATTTTTTCAGGTAATTCACCATATAACACTCCATCCATTTTCCAAACGATGGGGTTTTAATTGGGTTCTGGAAACCTGACCTATATACAAATTTGTGCGGTGTATATATAGGTCCAAGTTTTGATATAACCCCACTAAAAAGTTCCGATTCAGTTTTGGTAATAACTAAAAATTAATAACAGAATTTTATCATGGACGTGGCTATTATTTGACATATCGGATAACTGGTGAATAAAAGATAAATTTAAAACAAGTGAGCGGAGCAGTATAGTCGGACGGGGCTACCAACTACCATAGAACTCTAACTTTCTGCGAATGCTAATTCCGAATCGGGCAATAATAGAGCAACCGTTACATACACCATTTGTTTTTTGTTATCACTCTATATTCAATTTAAGACCCTCTGCCAAATTTGGTGTAAATCAAACAAACATACGAACATAAATATTAGACCTATATCAAAATCTGAAACGACTTCAACAACCTTATCACACATAATTTTTTCCTCAATTGCATTCGCTATGCAAAATCCGACAAATATTGGGAGTTTGGTGTATCATTCACAAAAATCTGACGAAACTATATATGGGAGCTATATCTAAATCGGAACCGATTTAAACAATACTTCGCAATACCTAATAGGACAAATATTGAGAGTTTGGTGCATCATTCACAAAACGTCGTACGAAACTATATGTGGGAGCTATATCTAAATCTGAACCGATTTTCTCCAATTTCAATAGGGTTCGTCCTTGGGCCAAATAAGTTACCTCTGCCAAATTTTATCCAAATCGGATCATAAATGCGACCTGTACTTTGTAAACAAAAATTCATGGAAGTACGGACATGCGTAAATCGACTCAGAAAGTGATTCTATGCATACTGTCGTGAAGGGTATAAAAAATTAAGTTTTCGGTTCACTTCATCCCAAAATTTTTATCTGATCATCACCTAAAATTATAGGCGTTTTCCTTGACCAAAACTGCACTCTCATGGAAAATTTCAAAGCGATCAGCACTTTATTTCCGACCTCTAGTGTGGTAATGGGTTACTAAATAATATCTTAGTAAGTAAGCTCCTGTAAATATTTAAGTGCAGCTTCCACATCCGAGTACATATGACAATATAATGTATGTAATCAATTTAAAGGCCAACCACTCCACTTAAATATACTACCAAATTCTCGGGTCTATGTCCTTCAGGGGCAAATGTATACGCCATAGAATAAACATTTTGTAATTTTTCACACAAAAGTTCATTCCCTAAATATTAACAGATCTTTACCAAAAACAATAGGGGTCTTCATTGGTCAGAACCCATCCTACATGCAAAATTTCGTGAAATAAATACAATGGACAGACGGACGGTCACAAATGCCTAGATCGACTCAGCTAGTCGAGATATGACGATCGGTATGCTTAAAGGTATACCCGTTACAAACTCATGGGGCGGCACAAAGCTATGATACCCTGACAACATAGTTGTGTGGGGTATAAAAAGTTCGGTTTAAGTTTTCCATCTAAAGTGTCTGTAATTTGGAAAATTATTTTTTCCCTGGATGAACAATCTTTGTCCTCATTATTTTGATCATCGCCATTTTAATATATTTTTCAGCAAATCTCTTAAATTAAATTAATTAAAATAAGGTCAATGCTCTCTGTGTTCTTATTGAAATCTCTTAATATGCAAAAACAAATATACGTGCATTTCTCAATTTCATTGCAATTGTTGGTTCTCTTTGAACCGTGCATACGTGCAAACGCCTTTATTGTTCTCTCACATAACTCCAACTACAGAGATCGTCTTGATGTTTTCTTCTTCTTCTTCTTCAAAGTTGGAGTTAGTTTTCGGTGACCATTAAAATCGTTCGCATTGTTTTTCGTGTGCTCCTTCTTTTTTGTGTTATTAAGTGCTATTATTCAAGAATATATAATTACTATTGAAAGAAATAAATATTTTTTATGTGTTACTATAAGATATTCCATTTTCAAGTGTTAAATTGTGAAATTAGAGTGATTTGCAAGCAAATTAAAGTGTGTACATCGGTCAAGTAAAAAATGGAGCAAACAAAAACAAATGACCGGCTCCCAAAGAGAGCGAGAGAGGATGAGAACACCAAACAAAATAATAATGTTAGATATTTGAAGAAAAAATACAAATTTAAATGAGAATGCAAAGTATTGGCAGTGACAAAGAAACAGAAAGAACTGATTGTTATTGCTTTTTTTTGCTTCATTAAAGTTGGAGTGAGTTTTCGTTAGCCATTAAAACGTTAGCATTGTTTTTGTGATATTACAATATAACATTATTATTGAAATAAATAAATATGCTGTGTTGTGTTAATTATTTTAAAATATTTTATTTTAAGTGTTAATTGGGAAGTGAATGTGATTTCCAAGCATATTAATTAATGTGCATTGGACGGTTAAAAAAAAGTGGAGCAAAAACAAAACAAATTGCTTTACTCCCAAAGAGAGGCATGGAGAGAAAGAAAGACAGAGTGCAAATGCCAAGAGGTGCGCGGATATTTAGATTAAAAATTATGTGCTTGAAAAAATATTAAACATTACTGGTAAGTTTTTTTTAGTATTATTGTAATCTTAATATATAAAAGAGCTTTTTCAGTGTCATTGTAAAGTTTTATTCATTTGGTTGTAAGGGCGCAGGAAGAATTCTGTGATAGTTTTCTTTCGTCAAACAAATTTTTTGCATTCCAACAATCATTTCAAACATAACTAATATAATTTCTTTCATATATATTTATTACAAAAAAAGTTATTTTAAATTTCCGCAAAATGCCATGGGTGGGGCACCTTTGAACATGCCCATTAAACTCGAGTAAAAAAAGGAGTTTTTAACTTTTGGCTTCGATTTCTCAAAATTTCAAATGGGCTAATAAGATTACGAAATTAACTGTATTTTTCATCATATTAATTTTTGTTTTTAAGTCATTTTATGTTTTAATAACTTTTGATCTAAATTTTTTTAAATTTTGAACATTTTTTATATATTTTTTAATGAATGAATGCATTTCTGATATGTATGAATAAAATACATACATATTTGAACATAAACACTGTAAAAAAACATGTCGTTCAAAACTGCCAACCCCTGTTCAAAGCTGCCCCCCTGGTGGGGCAGTTTTGAACACTTTGAGTTCTTCCATTAAAACAGTAATAAAATATATTTATCAAGCTTATAGTATTTCATATGTATATTCATTATAAAGGTTACATATGTACCTATTAGTTAAAAGTTATAAGAAACCAAAAATTATAAAATAAAAAATTTTATAAGACTTGAAAGCAAAAAGTGTTCAAAGGTGCCCCCCTCTCCCCTACCAATAGTCGTCATCTGTTTTATATAACTTCAAATAACTAAAAAATCCTATAACTAATATGAAAAATACCTTGAATAATCTTCAATGACACTGCTATCTTTTTCTGTATAAAATTTAATCGAGCTAAGTTCATTTATTCAGTCAAAAATTGGCATTTAGTCAGTGAGGTTTGTCAACACTTGCGACAATTCATGTTTCTTAAGAAACAAATAGTGGGCATGACGGTTTCAAAAGACTTGTAACTATATTAAAATTATATTTTTTTACAAGGATCTTCTTCATAATTGTAAAGAACATAGAGGATAATACTTTAGAATTTTAAATCATTAAAACATATTTCTAATAATGATATTTTTATCGATGCCGACCTTAGGAAAAAAAATTTTATGGTTTTCCTATAGTCGTCATATGGGTGAAAAATAAGCACATTTTCGATCATTTTGGCTCAAAATGGGAAAAAATGTGAAATAAGTCCTCTAAATAACGATTATCTTATAAATAATTAGTTTTGAGTGTTTTATAAAATAGAAGACACGATTTTAATCTCAAATTCTATTAACCTCTGAAATGCCTTATTTAACCATGCCGAGAATTGGATAACAGGTTCCCAACGTCGGCACCATGTTTTATAATTGTAATATTTTAATAAATAATATTATTTTATATAACTTTTTTAATGCAACAATTATTGCAAATAGCAGAAAAATCAATAAATATATAATTTTTGTTTAACTAAAATGTGACATGCCGACTATTGGAACATAACATGCCGACAAGTGCCGACTATTGGTACAAAGGCACTATTTTACATAATTATTAATTTAATATACTTTTATACATTTTAATTTGTATTCAAATTAATTATTTGTAAATTTGTATTCCATCGGGGAGTAAACAAAATTTCGAAACAGATGAACCTAAATACAATATCGTGCGAAAATTCTTAAAGTGCCGACTATAGGTGCATTTACCCTATATAGCTAGAATCTTGAAATTTTATAGAGAATACATTTTGAGAAGTAATGTTGAGGTATGAAAATGGTTTAAGAAATTCGTACTTATGTTATACACATAAGTACGAATTTCTTAAACCAAAAGTACAATATGGTACTAAATTTGGTACTATTTGCATTTATGTATATTTATGTATAGGGATGGAATGCTAAAAATATGAATTGGGATTACTATTGGAGTACATGATTGAGATAGCTTTAAAAAATCGTACTTATGTGTACGAAATGTACTAAATGGTACTAAATTTGGCGCAAGTTGGATTTAGGTGAACGCTCTATCCGTTCAACTAAATCCAACTTGCGCCAAATTGAAAATTAAAATGACTTTTGGAGTGTAAAATTGAGGTAGTTTAAGAAATTCGTACTTACTGGTACGAAAAGCACAAAATTTGGTACAATTTGGAATTGAGTGAACGGTTAGAACTTGAATTCTGAAAGTTGACACTTAGATTACTGTGGGAGTGTAGGAAAAGTACCGACTGGTACCGAATCTGATACAATTTGGAGAACAGACAGAGGGATGTCTGAAGAATATAATGTCCCCTGAGGTTCAATATTACATAGGGGAGACTGGGGCACCTTCATCATGGGGGCCCATTCGGCAATCAAGTTTTCCATATGAAGCTCTCACAGTACCCCACTGGCTTTGATCTGTATTATTCGATCTAAGACCAAAAAAAAACCTGTCGCATAGTTTGAAATCTCTAGCTAATGAACTTATTTAGATGCACGGTTTTTGTATTTTTACAGATGTTTTGGTAATATTTCCATTTCGTTACTATTTCGTGTATAACACTTTTAAAATTTTAAGGCAGTATTATTCATCGTTACTATTTCGTGTAAAATTAAAAAAATAATTAAAAAAATAATGTTTTTAGAAAAAGTACCTTCGGGGTTCATTTGGCATTTTAAAGTTGGACACATTCGGCCATATACAGATAGTGCGATATTATTTCTTTGAAAGGACCAAACGTGCTTGTATTGACGAAAATGCGATGGAAAGAGCTATTTCTGATAGCGTGTGTGGTCTTCAGACGTCAACGTCTCCCGCTAGAAAATATAGCCTTAAGAGTCAAACATTGTGTCGCATATTAAAACAAAATGGGGCATATAGAGGATCTGAATTTCTACCAGACTGATAGCGATGGTAGTTACCAGGCTATGAATACAATGCAGATGAACAAAAACAATAATTTATTAAATGTTCTTTATGCGTACACGCCATATACAGACCTGATAAGGAGAAAACCGTCCTGCAAAAATGCGCTTGTGAAATATGTCATCAACTTCAAATAAAGAGATTACTACATATTTCCACAAAGTCCATTTCAGTTGCATATGTTTTCACCACCACTGTATGTGTGTATAAGACAGCCTTTCAGAACCTTATTGCCGCCTCATTGGTTGAAAAACCTGCCCAAACACCCAAAAATATCGAATAATGGGTGTAAAATATTATGTTGGATACCCGGAATCTTGACCCAATATTGATCATTTTTGGTAGGGAAATTTTATACGGAATGCGAATAACAACAAATAATACCAAATAACAACTACTGAAATTGGGCATGTAGTTTTATATGGGGGACTCCCTAACAAGTGGCCCAATATTGATTACACATTGATTGAATGTATAGCCTTTTTTGTATATGTTTGTAACAGGCAAAAGGAAACGAGATAGACACATGGTTCCTTTTGAGAATATGCATAGTCGATTTACGCATGTCCGTCTGTCCGTTCGTCCGTCTGCCCGTCCATGTATTTTTGTGAACAAAGTACAGGTCGCATTTATGATCCGATTTCGATGAAATTTGGCATAGGTGAATTATTTGGCTCAAGGACGTACCCTATGGAAATTGGGAAAAATCGGTTCAGATTTAGATGTAGCTCCCATATATATTTTCGTCCGATTTAAGGTAAATGGTACACAAAAGTCGCTATATATCTCTCGATTGCACGAAATTTGGCACAGAGTAATGAATAAGGTCTAGAATGATGTGTGTTAAGTTTCCTGAAAATCGGTTCAGATTTAGATATAGCTCCCATATATATTTTTGTCCGATTTAAAGTAAATGGTGCACCAAAGTCCCTAAATATCTTTCGATTTGCACGAAATTTGGCATAACGTACTAAATTAAGTCTAGAATGATGTGTGTCAAGTTTCCTGAAAATCGGTTCAGGTTTATATATAGCTTATATATCTGACCAAATGAAAAAATTAGTATTGGTTGCAGAATGACATGTTTATGGATCCTATTTCATTTTACGGGTCCTTTAAAAATGCAACGTCTGTTAGTTTTCATCTGTTGAATATACCCAAAGTGGTTAAGTGTATCATATAGTCGGCCCCGTCCGACTTTACTACTTTCCTTACTGGTTTATAATAGGTGTTTGGAATGTTTAAATTCCTAGACTCATGACCCGTACAAAGGTCTGGACCGATCCCAAGAATTTGGAATGCACACCATATTGCGGAGGATATAAAACGTTCAGTACGTTTCCATGGAGAGTATAAAATTCAATATTGTTGAAGATGTTTGATACTACACGTATACAACTACTTCTATCTCACTTGAATTTTCCAATAAATTATTAATATTCAACAATAGAAAATTCAAGTGTTCCTTCGAACATAACCGATTCAGCAAAAACTAAAACAAAAAACTCTCAGAAAAAACCATCCTTGTACTTTTAATGGAAATTAGTTTGCTGCTGCTGTTGTTTTTTTTCTGAAATCTTTCAATAAATCTCCACTTCAAAACTCCTCTAACAAATTTTGCAACGTAGAATAATATTAAAAAAAGTGGGTGCAAGAAACAAACACAATCAAAAACTCCTACTACTACCACCACCATCGCCACAATGCGGACGAAAAGCAGAATAAGAAAAAAAACCTATCCATGTAATCGTTGCCAAGTAATTCAATTGAAATTAATTATTATTCGCTCCACAAGTGTTTTTGGCGCTTTCAAGTATTTGCACGAGTCATGGTACCACAACTTTTAATTATGCTGCCCTAAGCTGTAAAGTTGCAGCTGAAAGTGTTGCCATTGCTTCTGCCGCTGCTGCTGCTGCTGTTGGCGTTACTGTTGCAGTAACATCAATTGTGAGTGTATGTTTGTGAAGCAGAGCATCCTTGCTAGTGTCAGCCAGTTGCTTCTTTTAATGAAACTTTAACCCGTTCTGTTTCTTTTTTTTTGCCACGTTGCACCCCTTTTTTGTACTTCCGTTTTTATTGTGTGTTTCTGCGTCTCTGTGTGTGTCATGAAGTATTGATTAAAACATCCTTGCTGCTGGAGCTCTATTTCCCCGCCATCGTCTCCTTTTGCGATACTCGCCAAGGATTACGTACTGGGCACTTATCATGATGGGTGCTGCGGATATTAGAGTTTTATTTTCATGATACTCTTTTCGTAACTTGTTTCCAATGAGTTTTTAGTTAGTTTTGTTTTTGAGTATTCTTTTGCAAACGCCAGGCCCCTCCCTTCCCCCTTTCGATTTTTATGCCGTCTTGTTGTTGTTTTCATTGCAAATTGAATGCTTGGTAAAATGAAGTGCTTATTTATGCTGGTGCTACTGCTGCTGTTGTTGGTGTTGTTGTTGTTGCTGCTACAAGTTGAGAGAATGTTTTTTAAATGGTGTTATGTTGCATTTTCAAGTGTTACTTCGTGTTGCACTTAATTTAGCACGAAAAAAGGGAATCAATTATACTAATTTTGTTTACTTGTACTTTGGTGGGGTGGCGGAGGGAATACCTCCATTTTTAATTGGCAACATTGGCAAAATAATGGAAATCATTTGAAATTACTCGTATTGGAGATCATTAAAATATGCTACTGGTTAAGTGATTAAGGTTGATGATGGTGAAACCACATTTAGGTGAGAATATTACAATAAATATCGGTTTATAGGTCAATTTCTTCATTTTTTGTCAACGGGAATAAATATTTGTTCATAAAATCGCTGCAACCAAATTTAATATTCGTAAGATCTCAGCTGAATTAGTCAAATTAATGAAAGTAAACCTTTTGCACATGAAGTTTCATAGACTAAAGATATACATGCTGAAACCCATAATAAATTACATTTTGGTGCAAAGATCTGGTAAAAGTGTAAAAGGACAATGAAAACATACGGCTTTCGGATTCTTGTCGTTAAGGGCACTATCCAGAATCTTATGAGCGATATTTTTGTAGATTATTTGGAGGTCAAAAAACCTCCAGTTCCAGTTTTAGAGAGTAAGGAGAAAAATACGCACAAAGACTTAATATAAAGGTGGATATATTTTACAAAAAAATCCTCATTCGCTTTACTTGAGAACATTTCACCTGAAAAACAATCTACCATAACTACAAAAAATATGTAGCCTTTTCTTCATGAAATGTAATGCAAAGAGCCCAAGACGCCATAACATAAAAACTGGAACTATGAGGAATTTTTCGGTGGGGATCTTAATATACTCCCCAATGAATTTCATACCCAAAAGGAATTTCTTTAATCATCGTACGGTATTTCTTAATGACCGTACGACCCTGTGGCAAGAGTTCATAATGCACCACGTCATATTTGCTGGTATTTGCTGACGTTTCCATTGCGAAGGGTGGGCTTCGGTTTCAATGTTATTACCATACACCCATGATTCTCATCAGTTATGACATTTTATAGGTAATCTGGAATACCATGTTCAGCAGCTCGAGGGTGATGTCCATGTGGCGTAAAAATTGTTTCGTATGAACGATATGCCAATATTATTGGAGATCTTTATGATAGTGATTCGACGATTATCCAACATTATTTTCTTCAATACTACAATGATTTCATCGCATCTTCTCAGCTTCCTTAAGCCGGTTATACAACAATTGAATTTCTGTTTTCTTGCTCGCAGTTGAGTCACCAGACGCCAAAGTCCATTTTTATAACCTCAGCCTTATTACTAATGAGGGTATATGGGAAATTACAAAAATGTTTTAAATTCATTGAAACTGAAGTTCGCAAGCTTAGAACTCGCGAAATATGAACAAATTGTATATAATTTAAATTCATTTCTATAAAATGAAATGTTCTTGTCAAAATCTTAGAATATTGGTAATAATTAATAAGTTGCGTGGAAGCTGTGTTGGTGGTAATGTATAAAAATGGATGAAACTGTGTTGACAAGTTTTTTTGTGTTCTTTCCTGATTTGTGGCTAAACCGCACAAGGCACGCACATGTGATCAGTGACTAAGTTGCAGAATACTCCATGGACAATATGGTTCTAATGTATGATTTTGTGATATAATCACTGCATCCACCCAAAACGGATGCTGATATTTTGAAGCCAGATTTTTGGTGTTTTTTTTTCGATTTTTTTCTTATAATCAGACGCGCAACCGGATAATGGACTATACTGATTATAGGATTGTAGAACTCGTGATTTTGCTTCGTTTAGTGTACATTTCATGAATGTGCTCACCGTTGCTTCTTTGCAATTGGATTCCAAATACGAAAATTTGGTGCGTAAATTAAAAAAAAAAACTTATTTTTTGACTCTACATTTAAGAAAGTCCATTAAAGAGATTGATTCCATATACACTTTGATACGCAATAATGTGTCTCATCGAAATGACAGCCATTCGAATTAGGTGATCAGATCGACTTCCTCATTAAAAATTAAGTCAAAAAAGTTTTCGGTCCATTTCATCTCCGAAATATCACCAAGTTATCATCGAAAATTATAGGCGTAATTTTCTAGACAATAACCGTTATCTCTAATAAAATTTACCAGTCGCCATCTAGTGTGATAATGTTAATATTATATAATAATACGTAGGCATTTTGAGTAAATCTCCCACATGTGAGTACATGCAACAATATTATTGCTATCAATTTAAAGGTCACTTCTCTTTGATAACTATCAACTTATCACTTTTCACACAAACACCAGGGTCCATTCGACCCGCTTAATATGGACCGATCTTCATCAATACCGTCATGCTTATTCTGTGGTGTAATATTTTGTGGTGTTCGGGTATTTCGCCGTGCTACAAACTCTTGCGGGGTACCCTTATATGGGAGCTATGCCTAAACGTGGACCGATTTTCTCCAATTTCAATAGGGTTCGTCCTTGGGCCAATTAAGTGACCTGTGTCAAATTTCATTCAAATCGGATTATAAATGCGACCTGTACTTTGTTAACCAAAATACATGGACGGACAGACGGACATGCATAAATCGACTCAGAAAGTGATTCTATGCATACTCTCAAAAGGAATCATGGATCTATCTCGATTATTTTTGCCTGTTACAAACATGTGCACAAAGACATAATACCCTGTACCACAGTGTGGTGAAGGGTATAAAAATTCCGCCATTTGTATACCCTCCTCCTATGACGATCTAATCATGTTCGTCTAGCCTATAAATGAACTGAGACAGAATGCGAAAGTGTTGCCTATAGTCGTCTTCTGTCTGCAGGCAGTTCAAAGACACGCATATAAGGGTACCCCCAATTTTCTGTATTTTGGGGTTCTTGAGCGCGTTTTCAAAAATTGTAAATAAAGGTCCACTTTTTCTGGTAGGCCTGGCTCGTTTTGACTGCATTTTTCTACCGAATTGGCTGTAATTCAGTACTTTGATTTGTTATTGGGTATCAAATAGCTCCACTAAAAATTATGAATATAGGTGTCTTTTTGGGTAGCCCTTATATAAGGGTACCCTCAATTTTCGATAGTTTGGGTTTCCAAACTATTTCAAATATCTGTCAGTATACCTATGATGGAGGGCACCCAAAGTTCGGCCCGGTCAAACTTAATGATTTTTTAAATTTTTTTTTTTCATTTTTCTTCCAGAATCGTAATTAGCCTCTCCGAAAACCTGATATGTTATATTTAACTATATCATACATCCACTGATCTTATTATGGCAAAGAAATGGATCTCTGGATCATAGTGCAGCGTATCAATTTGTTTTAGAAAATAATTCTTAATATTTTACAAAATTTAAATTCTCTTTTGCACGATCCATGTATTCACTATGGCTTTATTTTAACCAATTTGTATAAATTGGGTTTATATTGTGGCACTATCTCATCTTTAAGTAAAATAATTACATTTATTGGATGTACGTTTATATTGAAATCTACCCCATATATACAATTTCCGCTTGTAAATTATATTTAAATATATCGTGTAATTTTTTGTGGAATAACTTTAATATGCTACCCAAATGAAAAAACCATATGACCTTTATAATACATCATGTTCGGAGCAAATAAACAACATTTCCCCATACGCTTATGTATATTTTGTATATCATGAATCCCAAATGAATCCACATCCTGTTTAAACTTTATTTTTTTCTTTGCTTGGTATATTAAAGCTCTGTTCTTATTGAAGGTCATGTAAAACGAAATAATAACAACAACAGCAGTCGCAGCAAAAACGGGAACACCGAATAAAATAATATGTATTATGAATATTATGATGCACGCTATCGTTAAATTGCCACTTAAAAAACGAGGAGAAAAAAACTACAATGCAAATGCAATGAGGAAAAACACAAAGAGAAAAAATGGAGGAAACAAAAAAACTCGACTCCTGTAAAGTTACATTAACCTATTTTATGCTTTGTTTCTTGTTTCATAGGGGGAGAACATGCCACGCTATGGCTTCATGCTTCAAACGGAAGCGGATGTTGAGGAAAATAAATACAAGAAAATGACTTGTACATGAACGAACGTAGCCGAAAACAAAAAAAAAAAAAAAAAAAAAAAAAAAAAAAATCAAATAAACGGAGCATTTAAAAAAATGCATGGCTACATGGATTATTTTTGTCTACTTTACAAGTCATAAAATTTGTGCATTTATTGTGTTCTCCTTCTCTCTTTTTTTCATTTTTTTGGGTTGTTGTTGGTTTTTTTATGGAACAAAATTTTCCACATAATGTGCTGTGAAATTTTGATGCCCTCTTTAAACAAATTGTAATGGTAATTACTGTTGTAAATTCTTTCAATTTCTTGGGGATTTGTTTGGAGTTTCCAAGGAAGGATTTTCGAAGATGTTTTTTTTTTCGCAGAAAAAACTCACTTTGAATTAATTTATAAAATTTTTATTAATTATAATTTTTTTAAACTATTTTATATGGACCTCATAATTTATGTATAATCCAATCAATATTTGATATATCAGTATCCCTTTAAACTTGACATCTCCTTTAAAATAATGTCAATCAATTAAATTATTTTCCAATAAATTCACTTACACACATACACCCACAAATCAGTTCACTTTTTTCCCTCTTTATAATATTCTCGAATTAAATGCTCTTAAATCCTATAAACGTTTGTTTTTTGTTAGTGTTTTTTATGACATGTCCTTTTTTGTTGTCGTTATCCTTTAAATGATTTAACAATATGTTACCTCTTTATTATGTGACACAGACACACACAAACAAAGCAACTATCACACAATATGTGTACATGTATGTTTGTATACAATGCGACAATTTTCTTGGACGAAGGATGTCAAATAACACACAGATCTACAAACATGCAAACACTCATACATATACGTTCGACAATATGTATCCGTTTAGCGTTCATAACCATTCAAAAACAATTTACGGAGATTTTTATGAAGTGTTGCCTGTCACAGACATTTTATTAGAGCTATTAATTTTAAGAGGAATTGATGTTGGACAGCATTACTTTTTTCTGTCGCACACATCACAGTGGAAGGATGTAGGGAAATATGTGACAGATGTGTGGACAAAGGTCGACCAAGTAGAGACCACCAATAGAAGAGGTCGAATCAATTAGATACTACCAATAGAAGAGGTCGAATCTAGTAGAGACTACCAATAGCAGAGGTTCTCTAAAATATATTCTTTAAAAAATCCACGCCTTGTTGGTCCTTTGGAAAAATATTC
Source organism: Musca vetustissima (assembly GCF_032173495.1). Lineage (NCBI taxonomy): Eukaryota > Metazoa > Arthropoda > Insecta > Diptera > Muscidae > Musca > Musca vetustissima. The sequence goes on along the minus strand of NW_026885722.1, from coordinate 128 downwards.
TTTAAAAAATCCACGCCTTGTTGGTCCTTTGGAAAAATATTCTTTAAAAAATCCACGCCTTGTTGGTCCTTTGGAAAAATATTCTTTAAAAAATCCACGCCTTGTTGGTCCTTTGGGAAAAATATTCT
>NW_026885721.1:0-6886 GCF_032173495.1 Musca vetustissima | reverse complement strand
GAAAACAATTTGTTGACTGACGCCGTTGATTTAAAAACTAAGGAAAAACTCTTTTTTTTATTGTTTACATTGCATGAAAAAGAAACCCTCTGCTAAGTCAAAGAAAAACGATTTATCGCAATTTCGTTTCAGCATGAGTGAAGCTAATTTCACGGTGAATAGACTTATTCTCAATATATGCATAGGCATAGAGGTTAGTTACTTTATTTATTTTTGAAAGCAACAATTCCATCTTGAGTTGAAACAAATATAGAGTAATATATACATGTTTAATTGATATTTGCCTTTCGTTGTTTGTTTCCAAACAATGATCAATTATAGAGTAAAGAGTGGTTTATTGCTCATCAAAAACCATAAAAATATTCAAAATAAGGCAGACATTTATATGAACATATGTAATGTAATAATACATTACCATAGTATGGAGGGTATATTAGGTTTGTTTATACCCTTCACCACACTGTGGTACAGGGTATTATGTCTTTGTGCATATGTTTGTAACAGGCAAAAGGAAACGAGATAGACACATGGTTCCTTTTGAGAATATGCATAGAATCACTTTCTGAGTCGATTTATGCATGTCCGTCTGTCCGTCCGTTCGTCCGTTCGTCTGTCCGTCCGTCCGTCTGTCCATGTATTTTTGTTAACAAAGTACAGGTCGCATTTATGATCGGTCCACGTTTAGACATATCTCCCATATAAGGGTACCCCCAATTTTTCGGTATTTTGAGGTTCTTGAGCGCTTTTTTTAACTGAATTCGCTGAAATTTGGTACTTTGAGTTCTTATTGGGTAGCAAATCTCTCTACCAAAAATTATAAATAAAGGTCAATTTTTTCGGATAGCCCCCATATAAGATTACCCAAATTTTCGGTATTTTGAGGTTCTTGAGCGCGTTTTTCGACCGAATTCGCTGAAATTTGGTACTTTGTGTTCTTATTGGGTAGCAAATCTCCCTACCAAACATCATAAATAAAGGTCCATTTTTTGTGTGGAGGTTCCAGAAGGAGTGGACCGATATTCCCCATCTTCGAATTTGAACTAGGTTTGGAAGAAATAATAAGATGGGCAAAGTTTGGATGAAATCTTAATTTTCTGAAACATATTCGGTCCTAAGAAACATGGGCTCTAGAACCAATATTTCGATAAGGCACATTTTTACCGTGTTAAAGTGTATACACCCTAATTAGCCATAAGGCTGAGGGTATAATTATCCATTAAAATTTTCTGAAATTTGTATTATGGTTTACATAATCCGTTTTTAGAAATGTCGGTATAGGTCCACTTTTTGGTATGTTCCTATATTCTCATTTCTATTACCTTTCAGTATATCTATGGTTCACTTGTTTATTTTAAAATAGTTAGCTGATTTTTTGCGTGTGTTGGGGTTATCCCATATAGCAGTATACCACCATAGTAGGGGCGATATTGGGTAGACAAAATTTTCAGTTCATACCACACATAGTATGGAATTCTAAAACGATTTATTCGATTTAACTATATGTTGTAATCATTTTTCTCTCGGAGGATATCGATGTCAATGTTGTCAATATGGTCCCGCTTTAGTATGCCTCATATATAATATTGCCCTCTAAATTGGAGTATTTTCAGGATTTTATACACATGTTTCACCCTTCCATGCGTTAATAATATATGTAAACATTTTGTGGTTTTGAGATTTTAGGGAAAACCCCCATTGAAATTGCTGATTTTCTATTTGGTTTACAACAATCGATTGGAAGAATTGTCGTTATATGTATGTTCCCTATGTTTTCATTTCAAAAAATTGTCAGTATTTCTATGATGGAGGGTATCCAAAGTTCGGTCCGACCGAACTAAACGCTTTTTACTCGTTTTTTATTTATTTTGGCAAGCCTATGAAATAAAAAAAATACTATAACTTTTATTGGCATTTAATTGAATACTTCAGTAATTTAATTTGCAATTTTATTCATTTCCACAGAGACAGAATTTTACATGAATATCAAACAGACGAATTATTGCTCCGCGTGTGTTCAGTGAGATTAAATTATGTCTGATGCCAATTGATCCAACATAATAACGGGAATTTTTCGCAATAATTAGTTATCGCCTAAAGTAAACGTAGATGGTATTAGAAGAAATCTGTCGCATTTGTATTCACATTCATACAAAGTATTAAATGACATTACATAATATTCCCGCAGATGATTATAATTTTTCAAAGGTTATTATTCAATTAACAACGAATGCAGTGGTAATAATCGATAGATTTTTATTTGGCAAGATTTGGCTTGCTCGCCAAATAAAAAACCTATATATTAAGTTCTGGACCAAACATCAAAATATACGTTATATATTCGCAATCTAAAGTATATGATTTGACCATATAACGGTATCACCTATACTTTGTATATTGAGAAGTTTGGACACCTTTTTTTCTACATTGGCAGGAGTTGGTAGTTTAGGTTCTCGTTCTCTCTTAAATATAAATTATCTCATAAATACCCTCCACCATATGTATACTGACAGATATTTGAAATGAAAATATAGGGAACATACCAAAAAGCCTATACTGATAATTCCACAAACCGGTTTATGTAAACCATTATGTACACCAAAGTCAAATATCAGCAATTTGTAATGAAAATCCCAAAGCGTGAATAGAATATACAATCATCAAGCTACTGCAATTTAGAGTACATAGTGTAGGAATTAGCTTATAATTATATGAGGGCTATGCCTAATTAATTACCGATATATGTCAATTTCGAATCCAATATTTTAGTTTTGTATCTCAATATTAATAATTTTTTGGGAGGGATATTTGTTACCATATGCGAATACAATATACCAAACTACAGCGAATTCGTTTGAAAAACGGGCTCAAGAACCCCAAAATACCAAAAATTGAGGATGCCTTATATGGGGGCTACCCGAAAAAATTGACCTATGTATATGTATAATTTTTAGTGGAGACATTTGGTACCCAAAAATAACCCAATGTACCAAATTTCAGCGAATTAGGTTGAAGAGCGCGCACAAGAACCCCAAAATATCGAAAATTGGACGGTACACTTATATGGAGGCTATGCCTAAACGTGGACCGATATAACCCATTTAACGTGGACAGATATAACCCTGCGGACAAAAGATTTTGAAGAAAGATCTCCAAAATCAATGCAAAATTTTGGAGATCTATCTCAATTCATTTAGAAGCTAGACTGATTACAACAGACTGACGGACAGACAGACGGACATGGCTAAATCGTCATAGAATTTTACGCTGATCAAATGTTTTCCAAGAATATTTTGCAAACCATACGCCACATAGAATAGAAAATTAAAGCCACTTTTGAAGCCAAATTCCCATAAAATTTAAAAAGGGTGGTTTTCTTTATATTGGGGCCACCTACATACATAAAACCCAAAATATAAAATATAGTTGCAAAGCGTGTCCAGTAGCCCTGAAAATACCAAAATTTCATAATTAATATTTTTCAAAGAAAATGTATTACCCAATTAGAACTCAAAATATAAAATAACAGATATTTCGTTTGGAAAATGTGACTATAAATCCTGAAAATACGGAAAATCTGGAAAATGTGTGTTACAAAAATAAATTTTGATTCCAATGATGACAGATTATACACACATATATATATATATATATATGTACGAAAGTTTTATGTGAACCGATTCCTCTTGAAGATATGCTTTTATGCGTGTTATAAAATTCAGAAAGAAATTTAACCAGAAAGGAAAGCAGTAAAGTCGGGCGGGGCCGACTATATGATACCCTTCACCACTTTGGGTATATTCAACAGATGAATGCTAACAGACGTCGAATTTTGCAACCTATACTAAATTTTTAATTTGTTCAGATATAGGGTTGCTTCTTACAATGGGGAAAATTACCAAAACTCGGGAGAAAATATATATAGAAGCTCTATCCAAATCTGAAACGATTTCAAAACTTTCCACATTTCAAACGCTGTGCAAAATTTGTGTCGATTTTGTGTAAAATCGGTCGAAAATATATATGTAGAAGCTATATTAAAATCTGAACCGAATTCAATGAGAATGGCAGAGATAAACTATATTAACTACAGGTTATTGTACAAAATTGTGTGGCAATCGGACAAACTTTGGGTCTTTAGTGTACAATTTACATAAAATCGGAAGAAAAAAATATATAGGAGCTATATATAAATCTGAACCGAACCGATTTACACACATCACTACAGACTCATTTCAGTACACTATGCCAAATTTTGTGCAAATCGAAACATGTATAAGGACTTTGGCACACCATTTACATTAAATCGGACCAAAATTTATATAGGAGCTATATGTAAATCCAAACCGATTTTCATATATATCATATATATCTATATCTAAATCTGAACCGATTTTCAGGAAACTTAACACACATCGTTCTAGACATAATTCATTACGCTATGCCAAATTTAGTGCAAATCGAAAGATATATAGGCACTTTGGTACACCATTTATCTTAAATCGGACGTAGATATATATGAGGCTATATCTAAATCTGAACCGATTTTCAGGAAACCTAACACACGTCATTCGAGACCTAACTCATTGCGCTATGCCAAATTTCGTGCAAATCGAAAGATATATAGGGACTTTGGTACACCATTTACCTTAAGTCGGACGAAAATATATATGGGAGCTATATCTAAATCTGAACCGATTTTTCCCAATTTCAATAGGGTTCGTCTTTGGGCCAATTAAGTGACCTGTGCCAAATTTAATACAAAATCGGATCATAAATGCGACCTGTACTTTGTTAACAAGAATACATGGACGGACATGCATAAATCGACTCAGAAAGTGATTCTATACATATTCTCAAAAGCAACCATGGGTCTATCTCGATTATTTTTGCCTGTTACAAACATATGCACAAAGACATAATACCCTGTACCACAGTGTGGTGAAGGGTATAAAAATAAATGTTAAACGTTTCTATATCTAAATGTTAACCGATTTTCACTAATTGTGCGAAATTTTATCTAATTCGAATCATAAATGCGACCTGTAGTTGATTTACAATTTAGCATTGACAGACATACGATCGGACATGTATAAATCGAGTGCATGTTAGGAACATATGCACAACACCGCAATGTGTTGAAGGGTATAAATATATGGTACTATTTTACGGGATATATGAATTTTGTCATATAGAGGCCGTTCACGTCTTACAAAAGCATTGCAATAAATATATCCCCCTCGACCTTGTCAAAAATTATGCATAGCTCTTAAGCCAAAATAAACAAAGCGATGGCCCCCATATTGCTTAAGTAATACTTGAAGGGCCCTCATGAACTGATATATAATTAGAACCAATTTTGTCTGTAACTGAAGCACAAAGTAGCCGATAGAAATAATATACAAACATATATATATATATATACTAGCAAAATGCCCGCTACTTCGTATGCGGAAAGGGAATACAAAAATAATAATAACATTTTATATGGAAATCGTGAATACGGTATAATTTGTCGTACTATAGTTCTATATAGTTCCACTTCTATTCCTACATCTAATCATGCTATTACTATTCAGTACTCTTCATACACATAATCACTATTTTACGAAATCTCTTTCCTATTTCCATTACACAGATTAAAAATAGATCAGAATTCCTATTATATATTTTAGCAAATACGTACAGGTTCCACGTTAAGTTCCATTTATCACTTTTCGGACACATAAGTACACATTTTGAAGACTACCTCCATACCATCGCCACCACTAAATTTAGTACAAGTTAGTATCAACAACTTCTTTCTACTCTCCGCCAATGACCCATATTCTAAATTTTACGTTTCCAGCTCTCTCCGTAAGCCCAATCAAAATGTAATGTAATTATGTCATACACATAAATTCGAGTTTCCAAAGTTGTCTCCATAGCTTAATACCACACATCAAAGTAATCTAAATCCCAAATCTAAGGGTCAACCGAATTCAAATTGTTCCAAATTTAGTACCATTTAGTACTTTTCATACCCATAAGCAAAAATTTCTAAAACTACATTAATCCTACACTCTAACAGTAATCTTAATTCCACCAAAGTCCACATTGTACCATTCTGTACTTTTCGTAACTATATTTTAAACCTACCTCAATATTCAAAACCTGCTTTCAAATAGTAATCAATAAGTCCAAATTTAAGAATTTTAGTTCTGTCTTTTCACAAAATTGTACCAGATTTGGTACCATTCTGTAATTTTCCTACACTCCCAACCTAAATTGCAACTTTCGCGATTCAAGTTCTACCCGTACACCAAAGTCCAAATTGTACCAAATTTTGTGCTTTTCGTACCCATAAGTACGAATTTCCATAACTACCTCAGCCATGCACTCCAATAATACCCTTAAGATCACATTTAAAGATTCCAGCTCTATCCGTTCACCAACATCCAAATTGTACCAAATTTGGTACCATTTACTACTTTCCTTAGACATAAGTACAAGTTTCTACAACATCCTCAATTCCACACTGCAACAGTAATTTTAATCATAAATTTTAGGATCCCAGCCCTATCCGTTCAAATAGATCCAAATTGTACCATATTTAGTACCATTTAGTACTTTTCGTATTTATGAGTTTTAATTTCCAACACTGTCTAAATCCTGTACTATAACAGTAATTTTCATTAAAAATTGTCATCTCTATCCGTTCACCCAAATCTAAATTGTGCCAAATTTAGACCTATTAGTACACATATTTACGAATTTTCAATACTACCGGCATATCTCAATATTACTCTCCAACTGTAATTTAAATTCAAAATTGCAATTCTCAGCCCTATCCGTTCACACAAAAACAATTTGTAAACCACCAGGTAGCATTTAGTACTTTTTGTTTCTA
>NW_026885720.1:0-6868 GCF_032173495.1 Musca vetustissima | reverse complement strand
GAATTTTGGTGCACTATTTACCAAAAATCGGACGAAAATATATATGGGAGTTATATATAAATCTGAAACGGTTTTTCCCAATTTCAATAGGGTTCGTCCTTGGGCCAAGTAAGTGAACTGTGTCAAATATCATCCAAATCGGATCACTAATGCGAACTGTACATTCTTAACAAAAATTCATGGACGGACGGATGGACGGACAGACAGACGGACATGCATAAATCGACTCAGAAAGTGATTCTATGCATATTCTCAAAAGTAACCATGGGTATATCTCGAGTATTTTTGCCTGTTACAAACATATACACAAAGAAATAATACACTGTACCACAGTGTGGTGAAGGGTATAAAAATAGGACTTCCTAAAAACCCTAGTCGACCAGTCCGAAAATTCCTTACTAGTTATGTGGGTTTAGGGCTCACTTTGGTACTTCCTTGCAGATAATTCAGATATTAGATTAAAAACATTTAATTTTATGCATCTTTGTACAGTTTCTCTTCGAGTTCCATATTTTGACAAATCCCACATTGGCAAATCCCTCGCTTTCTACATCTTCATTATATATAGTTATTTTTCTAGTTATAATATTTCTCAGGAATTACTATTCCTGCCACTGTACAATAACAATGCAAAACATCATATTATGTACAAAAACACCATCATCATATATGTCATGCTAAACATAAATAGCATTTGCTTTGCATGCTCGACATATTTATGCTACTCATCCTTTTGCAGCGATGTTGGTTGGCGTTACTGATGTTGCCACAATTTCAGAATATCTGCTTGACGGCTTTGTGGTGCTTTAATTCATTTTTCTTTTTTTCTTTCTGGAAATGACTGCAATTCAGGTAATGTACGACTTACTGTCTTTATGAGAATTCCACAACCCGCAACTGTCAGCGGTCATTGCATAGTGGCTTAGCAGCGACAAAACTTAGATGACATTTAAATAATCATGGAGGCATGCAGTCTGGAGCCTTAAATTCTGCAGTAGTAGTAGTAATGGGGAAAAAACTACGCAAAAGTTTGTTTTTCCCCAAAAAGCTTTGAAAGATCAACAAGATTAATTAGTTTTGGGTAAAATGTTTTTTGTTTCTCTTTGTAGAGTACTTTGTTGACAACAAAATCGCACATTAGATGCCGTAGAAAGGCATAGCTTAAATTGCTACAACAACTCGGGGAGGAGATTTAATTTCACATTAAGTACTCCCCAGGCTATCATTGCTATAGTATACACAACAAACCAAAGAGGAAACTTTTAAGTAGTACACCACGTTGCCGTGATAATGAATAATTACTACAGGCTGCTAATTTAAACAGTTGTAATTAAGCGGTAAACGATATAAAATGTTACACATTTATAGATATGAATAGGTCTGTATGGATTCATAGGCCAAATTAATATATGAACTGAATCAAATAATTCATAGTTCTCTTTTTTCTTCTCTTTTTATTTTGTATGTCAGATTTCTCATAATGATTATTACGCCGACTTCGCTACTATGACTTGTTTTTATATAAAATCACGACAGACCCCAAAATATTTAATATAGAGTAATTTTACACATACATTGGCATAGAAAATTTGATATACCGTTTAGGTATATACCCCATATAGTGTTATCGACAAATTTTCTGTGTCAACACATTATGGGTCAATTTTTTGTAAAAAAAGTGAAAAGAGAGGAAAAATCTGAGGACTATGAGGACTATTGTGGGTGATTATAACAATGTGATTATAATTAACGTAAAACTTATTATTAGTAATTTAAAGATAATTAAAAAAATCGACGCCTTAATATGTTCTCTGCTCAGAATTTTGTGACCGCCTGCGATCGTTTAAATCTTTTATAATATACAAATAGTCGTCAAAAAATTTTGTAAAATAATTTAAATTGGCTTTCATTAACATGATGATGATGAAATTGGAAGACATAAGTCTCAGCTCCAATTAAATTGGCTGTAAATTGGTATTTTGGATTATTTATTATTGGGTAGCAAATCTTCGTACCAAAAATTATAAATTTTGGTCCACATTTCAGGATAGACCTCATTTTCAACGAAAATGTCTGTAATTTATTATTTCGGTGTGATCATTGGGTGGGAAATCTGCCTACCAAAAACTACCAACATTGGCTTCTTTTTCGGCGTAGGCCACATATAAACAGAAACCCCGTTATTCGGTATTTTGGAACTTTGAGAATTATAAAATGTAATCATGGCATGTCATAGGTTTATCCACAATACATAATCGATCGATTTTATGCTATTTTGATATTAAATACTCCTAAGAAATGCAATATTTAATAGCTCTATCAAATGTGTTCAAAAATATATTTTTTTTACAAATTTGTATATCTTCTATATATTAAAATGTTATAAAAATATAAATTAACTCTCATCATTTAAGACTGTCTGAAACCGATTTGACTCAAAATTTCTTTCAGTTGTCTATAATTGAAATGGGAGGCAGATTTGCCTCAAAATTTATTTCGGTTGTTCGTAAGTGAAGCGGAAAGGCTGTAGTGAACAGGAATTTTGAGAAAAATCCGCGAAATATATTTTGAATGATATTAACATTTCCACAAAGTACAGGTCGCATTTATGATCCGATTTGGATGAAATTTGGTGCAACTCATTAATTTGGCCCAAGGACGAACCTTATTGAAATTGGGAAAAATCGGTTCAGATTTAGATATAACTCCCATATATATATTCATCCGATTTAAGGTAAAAGATGCACCAAAGTCCTTAAATATCTTTCGATTTGCACGAAATTTGACACAGCTTACTGAATTACGTCTAGAATGATGTGTGCTAAGTTTCGTGAAAATCGGTTCAATTTAGATATAGCTCCTATATATAGTTTCGACCGATTTAGTGCAAATGGTGCACCAAGGTCCCTCAAGTCTTTTGATTTGCACGAATTTTGGTATAGCGTACTGATTTAAGTTTAGAGTGATATCTGTTAAATTTCGTGAAAATCGGTTCAGATTTAGATATAGCTCCCATATACATTTTCGCCCGAATTTAAGTACATGGTCCACCAAAGTCCCTGCAAATCATTTGATTTTACGAATTTTGGCATTGCGTACCGAATTAAGTCTATAATGATGTCGGCTAAATTTCGTGAAAATCGGTTCAGATTTAGATATAGCTTCCATATATAGTTTCGCCCGATTTTAGGTAAATGGTGCCCAAAATCCCTATATATTTTTCGATTTGCACGAATTTTGGCATAGCGTACTGAATTAAGTCTAGTATGATGTCTGCTAATTTTGATTTTAAGTTTCGCTCGATTTTAAGTAAATAGTGCACCAAAGTCCCTGAAATTAATTCGATTTGCACGAATTTTGCATAGCGTACTGAATTAAGTCTAGAATGATGTCTATGAAGTTTCGTGAAAATCAGTTCAGATTTAGATATAGCTCCCATATATTTTAAGCAGTACATCAGATAAAGATAGATAAAGATAATATATTAAAAATCACATATTCATGTCCATGTTTCTTCAGAAAGGCGACGTCTGTTAGGACACATATTTTGAATATACCCAAAGTGGTGAAGGGTATCATATAGTCGGCCCAGTCCGACTTTGCTACTTTCCTTACTGGTTTAACTTATAAAACCAACACATGGCATGTTATTTAGCTATGGAAGGTATTATTGAAAATTGTCTTATATTCGGGAAGGATATATTTAAAGTCGAATCCTACATGGATGCAGTAGCTCCTTAGATGTGCTTGGTGTCTAACTTATGTGTATCTTTATGCTTCCTTATATATATTTTCCATGACGTGAAAAAAAGTTTCCATTGAGGACGAATGCACCGATTTGACTCACATTTTCCTTCGGTTATTTGTAATTGCAGTGGGAAGAGTTTTAGGAAAAAATCATATTACATAACAGTTTGACGGGGCCGACCAGTTTGGGTACATGCAAGACATGTTAATATCTACAATATCCTGTATATAGAACGGTCATACAATCTTTGGAGGACCATTGATAAGAAATCGGGCGAAATTAAATGTGCTGTAAAAAAACGGTACACTATCGTAGTGTACCGTACCAGGAACACAAACACTAAAAAAAATTTTAGCGTTAGTGTTCCGGTACACAAACATTAAAAAATATTTTAGTGTTACTGTTCCGGAGCACAACGAAATTCGTAGTGTACCGCTGTCGGGGCACTAAAAATCGTAGTGTACCGCGGTCGGAGCACTAAAAATCGTAGTGTACCGCGGTCGGAACACTAAAAAATTGTAGCGTACCGCGGTCGGAACACTAAAAATCGTAGTGTTCCATTTGGCGGAACACTAAAAATCGTAGTGATCCACTTGGCGGAACACTTAAAGTTATAGTGTTCCATTTGTCGGAAAACAAAATTATGTATTCATCTTTTATTTTTGTATGAATAAAATTTATATTTTTATTGCTTTTCAATAATTTAATAAATACAATATTTTTTTTTAAATAGTAATATTATTTAAAAAATAGTAATATTATATTAACATCAACAATTTAACATAATACATATTTTGTAACTAAAAAAGGGCGTCTAGTGACGGCCAACTCATAACTGAAAATTCCATTGAATTGCATTTTGGGTTATATTCGATTGCGCTGATCGGAAATATCAAATTCGGTTTTTATATGGTACCAGTATGTGGTCTTGTAATATTTATTCCAAAATCATAAAACTACTTTTTTCATATCCGCGTAACTTGTACACTTCTTTTCATGAATAAGCAGGTAATAATTATGTTGATTGTGTGCCAATCACCAAATTTTGAATATTTTTGATAAAATTTCCTAAAAGTATGAATCGTAGATGCAGGTATAATTTTTTTAAAAAAATTTTCATACTAACATTTTACAAGGAGATCTCCTGATTTTATGGGAAAAATCATGTTCGTTCTGTAAATTAATGAAAATTTTATCCAAAGCTGTATAATTTTGTCACAAAAACTGGCCAAAATACCTACATTTTGTAATTGCAAATAAAGTTATATTCATTTTTATTATTTGATCCCATTTTACCTCAAAAAACAAAACAGACGTGTATGGTACAGTACCAGTACAGTTCAAGTAAGTGGAACGCTACGATTTGTATTGTTCCGACCAGTGGAACACTACGATTTTTAGTGTTCGACCAGTGGTACACTAAAAATTTTAGTGTTCCGACCAGTGGAACACAACGATTTTTAATGTACCGCAGTCGGTACACTACGAATTTTTAGTGTACCACTGCCGGTACACTACGATTTTTAGTGTACCGCTGTCGGTACACTACGATTTTTTAGTGTACCGCAGTTGGTACGCTAAGATTTTCGTTGTGCTCCGGAACAGTAACGCTAAAAATATTTTTAGTGTTTGTGTACCGGTACAGTACGTTATTTTTGTGTACCTATCCACCTTGGTACGGTACAGAACACTATGGAACGGTACCATAATGTTTATTTTCGAACGCTGCATCATTCACATAAAATCGGACGAAAGTATATATGGGAACTATATCTTAATATGCACCGAGTTTAACAAAACTTCGCAGACATCAATCTGAACATGATTCAGTACTCTGTGCAAAAATTTGTCTCAATTGGACTAATATTGGGCTTTTGGTGCATCATTCACAAAAAATCGGACGAAACTTTATATGGGAGGTATATCTAAATCTGAACCGATTTTAACAAAACTTCGCAGACATTAGTCAGGACATAAATTGTGAAAAATGTTGTCCCAATCGGAAAAATATTGGGAGTTTGGTGTATCATTCACCAAAAATGGGACGAACTATATATGGGAGGTATATATAAATCTGGACCGATTTCAACAAAACTTCGCATACATTAGTTTGGACCTAATTCAGTACTCTGTGCAAAATTTTGTCCCAATCCGACAAATATTGGGAGTTTGGTCAAATTCCATCTAAATCGGATCATAAATGCGACCTGTGCTTTGTTAACAAAAATACATGGACGGACGGACAGATGGACATGCGTAAATCGACTCAGAAAGTAATTCTGTGCATATTCCCAAAAGGAGCCATGGGTCTATTTCGATTCCGTTTGCCTGTTATGTACAAAGACATAACCCTGTACCACAGTGTGGTGAAGGGTATAATTAAAGAAGAATTTACGATAAAATTTATTTAGCAATGTCGTTCCTTTATAAATAAACTATTAATTAGTTATCCTTTACACATGGTTAGTTATACAGTCGAAATCATTTATAACAACTCCGAATTTAGTGACAGATGTCCCGAAAAATATTTGCCCTCTGTTTGATATCCCTTATAACTTCTATCGTTTATACCGACTAATTTCGCCGATCTCTTGCCCTTAATTTTAAAAGATTTCGACTGCTTATATACAATATATTATTTATTAAAATCTACACTCTTACATTGCACTGGTAATGGAAAGTTATTATATTTTGTTTTCTTCATTACTTCTGCTTTGTTTGAAAACAAAGCAAATCTATATGTACGAGTACGTCATAACGATTATGAGAGTAGTTTTAGGTTATTTACACCACCCGGTTTCCTGTATCAACTCCCACCAAATAATATAGTTGACCGTGTTTATTTTCTTTGTTTTTGGTTTAATCTTTCGGCATTAGTTTAGCTTTTCAGACAACCCCCTCGATTGATTGTAATCGTCTACTGTTTCAATTTCCACTTCATCGTTTGGTGATTTATATTATTTATTTTTTAATTTCACAATTTGCGTTGAAGGATTTATATAGCAAAAATAGCAGGAAAATTATTAAGACCATAGGGTTTAGTGTAGTTATTATTTATCTACCAAAAGATATGCTATTTTATGAAATGCTACCGGGAGCGATAGATATGGGTCATTGCAG
>NW_026885719.1:0-6679 GCF_032173495.1 Musca vetustissima | reverse complement strand
TTTGAATCCTCCCACATCGTGCCAATAACAAATCTATGATCCATGAAAATTGATGAATTTCAAATTGATAAATATTTACACACAGCACCCAGCTCAAGACAAACAGACACCTAACTAAACACACACTCAGCCACACATATGTGGATGTGCGTGTGTGTGTGTGCGGGAAAAACTTCCATCGAAAGTGGAACTGTTCATAATTTATTATTTGTCGCCATAGTGTCTGTAGTTGTGATGAGAGGATGAGAATGACAACTACATGGACAAAAGCGCAAATACACACATACCCCAACAAAGTTTATTAATCATGTGCTTGAGTTTGTGTGTGTAAGGAAACTAATGCGTGAATATTCATACACTTTAGTGGCCATAAATGCACGCTCAGATATTTGTTTGTGTGTGTGTTAGTGTAGGAACTTGTTCGGAGTGTGAGTTTTCAATTTAAAATTTACTAGCCATACTCATATATCCATCAAAGTAAATATGTACTTAGCCACCCACATGAAGATGCGAGTTGTGTAGAAAGGGAATGGGGTAGGAGGTTTACCAAGAAGTGGGCAAATTGTCCATGAAGAACCCACTTAGCACGTAATGTCCACACGGCTCTACAAACGCACTTAGGCATTATTAAATGTGTGTTTGCTGAAACGTTGCGGTAAGTAAATTAGTGTCTAGGTAAATTATGTAGTTGTATGAGTGTGGGTGTGTGTGTGTGTGTGCGTGGTTTGTCTTTTGAAGTGTCATGGTGGAGGTCTAGCGCCTGCTAAGATAATAAATTATAAGTTCATATATGGGAGAATCCATCATTTTTACAAAGGTCCACAAAAGGCATGAATTTTTTAATTTTTCTAGAGCCCTAAAGAAAGAGGCGGTTTTTATACCGGGAAAAATCGGTTCATATTTAGATATACCTCCCATATATAATTTCGTCCGATTTAATGTAAATTGTGCACCAAAGTCTCTAAATATCTTTCGATTTACACAAAATTTAGCATAACGTACTAAATTCAGTCTGCAATGATGTGTGCTGAGTTTCGTGAAAATCGGTTCAGATTTAGATATAGCTCCCATATATATTTTCGACCGATTTAAGGTAAATGGTGCACCAATGTCCCTATATATATTTCGATTTGAACGATATTTGGCACAGCGTACTGAATACAGAATAGACTGATGTGTGCAAAGTTTCGAAAAAATCGGTTCAGATTTAGATAGAGCTCTCATATATATTTTCGCCCGATTTTAGGTAAATGGTGCACCAAAGTCCCTAAATATGCTTCGATTTGCACGAAATTTGGCATAGCGTAATGAACTAGGTCTAGAAAGATGTGTGTTAAATTTCGTGAAAATCGGTTCAGATTTGGATATAGCTCCCATATATATTTTCATCCGATTTAAGGTAAATGGTGCTTTAAAGCCCTATATATCCTTTGATTTTCAAGAAATTTGGCATAGCGTACTGAATTAAGTCAAGAAAGATGTGTGTTAAATTTCGTGTAAATCGGTTCAGATTTAGATATAGCTCCCATATATATTTTCTTCCGATTTTGTGTAAATGGTGCATTAAAGCCCTATATATCCTTCGGTTTGCACGAAATTTGGCATAGCGTTCTGAATTAAGTCTAGAAAGATGTGTGTTAAATTTCGTGAAAATCGGTTCAGATTTATTTATACCTCCCATATATATTTTCGTCGGATTTTATGTAAATGATGCACCAAAATCCCTTTATATTCTTCGATTTGCACGAAATTTGGATTTATAAATAAATGAAGAAAGTGGTGAAGGGTATCGTATAGTCGGTCCCGTCCGGCTTTATTACTTTCCTTACTGGTTGGAGACCTGAATAAGGCATGATTTGTTTAAAAATTATAGTTTAATATCTCAGAATTTTAATATATATATATATATATATATTTTTTTTTTTTTGTAAAATATAATTTCAAGTTTTATATATGGACTTATCCATATCTATATGCGAATATGTCTTCTCATATCTCTGTAGGTGCATGTATGTATGTGTATATTGTCTATACATTGTAACATTTCGCGTTTGAGTCTTAATTGTTGAGTTTGTGGTTGGCTTTTATGTCATCTCACTTTTGAACGTCTAACCGCCACAATATGGTCATATATATTTACATAATGACACACACACGCACACACACCCATAAAGAATAACAGAAAATGAACGCACACACACACACACCCACACATTTGGTGATTTTCTTATGCAAAGATAGAAGCCATAAGTTGTGTTAACACCTTAGCTTTGGTTATGTGGCATTTACACAAAAGGTGTTTGTTGTTGTTGTCTCACATTGGTCCAAAAAGGATGAGCAACTATGTATTTATGTAAATGTGAAAGTGTGTGTGTGGAACCTATATTTACATTGAGAAATCTATTTAAGTGTGTGTGTGCTCGCTCTAAGGTCATTTGAGATTTAATTAAGGCAACATAATTGCTGCAGTGGAATTTCTATTGAATTTTTTAACTAGGTCCTTGGAAAAAAAATTGAGAAAAGCCTCCACCTCTTGTGGTCTCTAAAATAAATTTTCTTTAAAAAATTCTTGCTTATGTGGATGCTTAAAAATATTAAAATATTTAAAAAAACACACACCTAATTGGGTCCTTAAAAATATTTTTTTTTCAAAAATCTACGTCTAATTGGGTCCTTGATTTTTTCTTAAATCCACGCCTTATGGTGATACTCAAGATATTTTTTTAAAAATCCACGCCTAATGTTGGTTTCTACAAATAGCTAAGCTGCCTAAAAATATTTTTTTATACCCTTCACCACACTGTGGTATAGGGTATTATATCTTTGTGCATATGTTTGTAACAGGCAAAAGGAAACGAGACAGACACATGGTTCCTTTTGAGAATATGTATAGAATCACTTTTTGAGTCGATTTATGCATGTCCGATCCACCGTTCGTCTGTCCATGTTAAATTGTGAAAAATCGGTTCAGATTTAGATATAGCTCCCATATATATTTTCGTCCGATTTAAGGAAAATGGTGTACCAATTTGGCATATCGTATTGAATTAGGTCTAAAATTATGTGTGTTAAGTTTCCTGAAAATCGGTCCAGATTTAGATATAGCTCTCATATATATTTTCGTCCGATTTAATGTAAATGGTGTACCAAAGTCCCTACATATTTTTCGATTTGCACGAAATTTGGCACAGCGCAATGAATTAGGTCTAGAACGATGTTTGTTAAGTTTCCTGAAAATCGGTTCAGATTCAGATATAGCTCCCATATATATTTTCGTCCGATTTAAGGTGCACCAAAGACCCTATATATATTTCGATGCGCACGAAATTTAGCATAGCGTACTAAATAGAGTCTAGAATGATGTGTGCAAAGTTTAGTGAAAATCGGTTCAGATTTAGATATAGCTCCCATATATATTTTCGTCCGATTTTATGTAAATGGTGCACCAAAGTCTCCATATATCCTTCGATTCGCACGAAATTTGACATAGCGTACTGAATTGATACTAGAATGATGTGTGTTAAGTTTCCTGGAAATCGGTCCAGATTTAGATATAGCTCCCATATATATTTTCGTCCGATTTAAGGTAAATTGTGCGCCAAAGTCTTTAAATATCTTTCGATCTGCTTGAAATTTGGCACAGCGTAGTTAATTAGGTCTAGAATAATGTGTGTCAAGTTTCCTGAAAATCGGTTCAGATTTAGGTATAGCTCCTATATATATTTTCGTCAGATTTAAGGTAAATGGTGCACCAAAGTACCTATATATGTTTCGATTTGTACGAAATTTGGCATAGCGTACTGAATCAAGTCTAGAACGATGTGTGTAAAATTTCTTGAAAATCGGTTCAGATTTAGATATAGGTCCCATATATATTTTCGTCCGATTTTATGTAAATGGTGCACCAAAGTCTCTATATATCCTTCGATTTGAACGTAATTTGACACAGCGTACTGAATTGCGTCTATAATAATATGTGCAAAGTTTCGTGAAAATCGGTTCAGATTTAGATATAGTTCCCATATATATTTGCATCCCATTTAAAGGAAATGGTGCACCAAAGTCCCTATATATCTTTCGATTTTCACGAAATTTGGCACACCGTACTGAATTATGTCTAAAATAATGTGTGCCAAGTTTCGTGAAAATCGGTTCAGATTTAAATATTGCTCCCATATATATTTTCGTACGATTTTACGTAAATGGTGAATCAATGTCCCTATATATCATTCAATTAGCACGAAATTTGGCATAGCGTACTCAATTGGGTCTAGAATGATGTGTGGAAAGTTTAGTGAAAATCGGTTCAGATTTAGATATAGCTCCCATATATATTTTCGTCCGCTTTAATGTAAATGGTGCGCCAAAGACCCTGTACATCTTTCGATTTGCACGAAATTTGGCACAGCGTACTGAATTAGGCCTAGAATAATGTGTGATAAGTTTCGTGAAAATCGGTTCAGATGTAGATATGGCTCCCATATATTATTTTGTCCGATTTGAGTTGAATTGAGCACCAAAGACCCAAAGTTAAGCCTTTTGAGACAAAATTTTGTACAACGTTCCGAAGTTACTATAACCTACCGGGTGTCAAGTTTCGTTGGAATCGGTTCAGATTTAGATATAACTCCCGTCCGATTTTATGTAAAGTGTGTACCAACGACCAAAAAGTTTCACACAATGTTGACCAACGTACCGAAGTTAGAGTAGTTTAACGTGTTCCAAGTTTCGTTTAAATCGGTTCAGATTTGGATATAGCTCCCATATAGGTCCTTCAAAATGTGAAGTATGTTAGGATGCATCTGTTTAATATACCCATAGTGGGTATATACCCATAGTGGGTATGTACCCATAGTTGGTATATCATGTAGGTGACTCCGTCCGACTTTTGAACTTTCCTTACTGGTTTTAATCTGAGCCATTCCAGTTTACTTTGGTTTATTCCTCTTTAATTATTTCTGAGTTAGAATACCACCTTTGAGAAATTCATTTCATTAATCTGATTCATCAGCATGTCAAGAAACTCATTCATAATTTCCCTTTAGCCCAGCTTTATTTACGTTATCGCCTTCATATGGGTGTCAATCAGCCAAAAGGCAAAATTTCGAAAAAAAAACACTCCCATTTTATATTCTAGCCTTAAAGCAAACAATAAAAGCCAAACATATGTTTGGCTTAACAAAATGTTCAAAACAACAACCAACAGCTGAAGCTGCAGAAAAAATTACAACCTGACGATAAAGGTTATAAATTTTAAGTAACGAACAAAAGTTCCGCATTCCGTCTACTTATGGTTTATTAACAAAAATATGTTAATTTTATTGGGTTGGCGAATTGTTGTTGTTCCATGCAGCCATAAATCTTATCAGACGGCGTTGAGGTGAAAAACCTACAAGCCATTATGGAAATTTCAAGTTCCTTGCTTCGCAGGGAATGAGAGGAGGGAACAAGGGTAGGGGATTTAGTGGAAAAACTTTCATTAATTACCTGAACTTAAAATGAACAAAACGTAAACACATCCGGTGAACAACTATCAAATGAGAGGGAGAGTGAGAGTGGGGGAGAGCGAAAACTTTCACCTTATCTTTATTTATGTTTGGGGAGTTTCGTTTTTTAATGTTCAATCGTATGTTGCATAGTTTTAGGGGGAGATGGAGAAAAACTTCAGTTACTATTGGCAAAATTTATGAGGTTGTAGTAAATGTGTGGCATATAATTATATATATATATATAGGTTATTGTTGTTGTTTTGTTGTTTCCTATTATAAATTTTATTTTTCTTTATTATTCCGCTAACCTTTGAACTTTGTGTGTTATATTTAAATATTCCTGGTTTAATTATTGTTTCAGTCAGTGTCATTAAAGGTAACAGCAAGTGACAGGGTAACGTGACATTTAAATTATAGTGGGCAATCTAAAAACATACGGGGTGACATTAAATTTTACAAAAACCAGTAAGGAAAGTAGTAAAATCGGACTGGTCCGACTATATGATATCCTACACCACTTTGGGTTTATTGTACATATGTATACTTACAATTGTATGTCAATGTTCCTTCGAAGGAACATACGCATATCTTTCTGCAACCTATGATAACTTTAATTTCATTCGGGCAGATTTAAAGTTGTCTGCGTAACATGGGACAAATTTATACAAAAACATTTATATTCGGTACGCCGCACTGTTAAAAAATTAATCTCAATCAGACAACCGTTCGAAACACATATGGAAGCTATGACTGCATCTGCACCAATTTCAACAAAACCCAATAACATCATTCAAGTCTCAACTTGAATGATGATGAAAATCTGAACTGATTTGCACGAAACTTAGCACACATCATTCAAGACTCAATTCAGTACCCTATGCCAAATTTCGTGCATACCGAAAAATATATAGGGACTTTGGTATACCATTTGCATTAAATCGGACGAAAATAAATATGGGAGCTATATCTAAATCTGAACAGATTTTCACGAAAGTTAACACACATCATTCTAGGCTTAAATTAGTACGCTGTGCCAAATTTCGTGCAAATGGAAAATGTTTAGGAATTTTGGTGCACCATTTACATAAAATCGGACGGAAGTATGTATAGGAGCTATATCTAAATCTGAACTGATTTTTACGAAACTTAACACACATCATTTTAGACTCAATTCAGTATCCTATGTCAAA
>NW_026885718.1:0-6792 GCF_032173495.1 Musca vetustissima | reverse complement strand
AAAATGTGTATGAGTACGTCCCTTAAGGCGATACGTAAAGCGGAACAAATATTGATTATATCGTGTAGGAATTACCCAATATTCGAAGTTATCATTACATGGGGTGGTATTGCTAATTGAGCACCAATATAGCTCTGTTTCGAAACTAACATTTTTTAACGCTAAATATTAAAAATGCCGAAAATCGGTAGGTATCATTGTATGGGGACTAGACCTAACTACGAGCAGATATAGTTCATTCTCGAACCTCACGTTCTAATTTTTATCTCGATATCCTCCGCATGTAGAATGATTACGAGAAAGTCTTAGAACACAACCCAAAATGCGGAACAAATCAGATAACTATTTTTATATAAAGAATGGGATTATATGGGGACTATTCCTAAATGGGGGCGAATATTAATACTTTTTGGGAGGGAGGTTTGTTACAATATACGACTAAAAATACCAAATTGTAGAAAATTCGGTTGAAACAACGCGTTCTAGAATCCCAAATATAGAAAATTAGGGGGTACCCTTATATGGGGCTCCCCAAAATAATGGACTTATATTTATAGTATTTAGTGAAAAGATTTGCTACCCAAAAAGAATTTGAAGTACTATATTACAGCCAATTCGGTCGACGGATACATTATATGGGGACTACCAGAAAAAGTGGACCTATATTTATAATTTTAGTGGAGTAAGTTGGTACCCAATAAGTTCCCAATTACAAAATTTCAGCGAATTCAGTTATGGGGACGACCCTAAAAACGGGGCAAATATTAATAATTTTTGGTGGGGAGATTTGTTATCATATACGACCACAAAATACCGAATTACAGCGAATTCAGTTGTGGGCTAACCAAAAAAAATGTACCGATATTTTTTGTGGAGAAATTTGCTACCCAATAAGAACTCAAAGTACAAAATTGCAGCAAAATCAGTCGATTAATACTCTCAAAACCCCATAATACTGAAAATAAGGGGTATAGTAACATGGGGGCTATCCGAAAAAGTGGACCTATATTTAAAATTTTTAGGGGGGAGATTTTTGGTACCCAATAAGAACACAGTTTTCCAAATTTTTCCAGCGAATTCAGTTGAAAAACGCGCTTGGAACCTCTAAAATGCCAATAATTATGGGTACCTTTATATGAGAGGTATGCCTAAACGTGAATATAGGCGATATAGCCCATCTTCGAACTTGACCTGCCTGCAGACAAAAGACGACTCTATGCAAAATTTTTGAGATTTATCTCAATTCTTTTAGAGGCTAGAGTGATTACAACAGACAGACAGACGAACAGACGTACATGGCTATATCGTCTTAGAATTTTACCATAATCAAGGATATATATATACTTTATAGAATCGGAAATGAATATTTCGAGGTTATAAAAATGGATCCATATAGACCCATAGTTATTCTTATACAAACATATATATACACAAGGAGATGCAGGTTTCAATTTCATTGCGTTATAACAAAAACATATATTGAAATGTACAACTTGACATTGGTTATCTTCCCTAGATTACATACTGGAAAGGAATATACAATACCAATCGGTTGCTATAGTAAAATAATTCTTTGTTGTTTTTTTTTTCTGCTGGAAATTTACTTCACATATGCAGGCGATAATATTAAAGGCAATATTTTATATTTTAATATAACGAAATGTCCCGTTGATTTTTTCGAAGCCTGAACAACCTACTAACACATAAAACCCTAACATAGTCCCCATATAAATGTCCCGATCGACTTAAATAATTTTAATTGCACACAAAGTAGTGGAGGGTATAATATATTCGGCCCAATCGAACTATACTACGTTTTTATACCCTTCACCACACTGTGGTACAGGTTATTATGTCTTTGTGCATATGTTTGTAACAGGCAAAAATAATCGAGATAGACCCATGGTTCCTTTTGAGAATATGCATAGAATCACTTTCTGAGTCGATTTATGCATGTCCGTCTGTCCGTCCATGTATTTTTGTTAACAAAGTACAGGTCGCATTTATCATCCAATTTGCATTAAATTTGGCACAGGTCACTTAATTGGCCCAAGGACTATTGAAATTGGAGAAAATATAAGGGTACCCCCAATTTTATAACAGAATTCTCTGAAATGTTGTACATTGGGTTCTTATTGGGTACCAAATTACTCCACCAAAAATTATAAATATAGGTCCAGTTTTTCTGGTACTCCCCATATAACGGAACCCCCAAATTGTTGGTATTTTGGGAGTTCTGATCGTATTATTCGACCGAATTGACTGTAATTTAGTACGTCGAGTTCTCATTAGGTAGCAAATCTCTCTACTATAAATTATAAATATAGGTAAATTTTTTTCCGGTAGTCCCCATATAAGGGTACCCCCTAATTTTCGGTATTTTCTGGTTCTTGAACTAAATTCTTCTTATACCCTTTCACCACGCTGTGGTACAGGGTATTATGTCTTTGTGCATATGTTTGTAACAAGCAAAAGGAAACGAGATAGACACATGGTTCTTTTTGAATCACATAGAATCACTTTTTAAGACGATTTATGCATGTCCGTCCGTCCGTCCATGTATTTTTGTTAACAAAGTACAGGTCGCATTTGTGATCCGATTTGGATGAAATTTTGCACACTTCACTTATTTGGTTCAAGGACGAACCCTATTAAAATTGGGAAAACTCGGTTCAGATTTAGATATATCTCCCATATATGTTTTCGTCCGATTTTATGTAAATGGTGCACCAAAATCCCTATATATCCATCGATTTGCACAAAATTTGGCATAGCGTACTGAATTAAGCCTAGAACGATATAGCTCCCTTATATATTTTCGTCAGATTTTTTGTACATGGTGCACCAAAATCCCTATATATCCATCGATTTGCACAAAATTTGGCATAGCGTACTGAATTAAGTCTAGAACGATGTGTTTTAAATTTCGTGAAAATCGGTTCAGATTTAGATATAGCTCCCATATATATTTTCGTCCAATTTTATTTATATCCTTCGATTTGCATTTATAAGTTAATGGATTTATAAGTTAATGAAGAACTCAAAATGTGGCGAATGTAAAAAACATACTGAAATAAGGGTAACCTAACATGTGACAAGTTTAGATGAAATCGGTTTAGATTTCGATATTTTGCTTTAAATTTATTTATATAATTTTGTCCCATTGTAAGAAGCAATTCTATATCTCACCAAATTTAGTATAGGTTGCAGAATGACATGTTTAATTTCATGTTAATGGTCCTTCAAAAATGCGACGTATGCTAAGATACATCTGTAGAATATACCCAAAGTGGTGAAGGGTATCATATAGTCGGCCCCGTCCGACTTTACTACTTTCTTTACTGGTTATATGTATTTAAGTGTTTTTTTTTTCAACTGACTTCAATTGTTCTTTACGTGATAATTAAAATTAACGTCTGAACATTTGTTGCATTCACAATGATACGTACAAAATATCAATAGGCCCTGGGAATATTGACTACGTACAGGCAGGCGATGATATTGAATGCAATATATTATATTTTAATTTAACTTTTTTTATAATACGTAATGCAACGTATGGGCTGCTTGTGATATGACCATGACTGACAACGGACACTAGCAATTTATCTGTGTTTTTAATTAATATTAATAATTGTGTGGCACTACAAATTAATCGTGCATACGATATACACATGAAAACACAAGCATTATATTATTTCTTAATTAAGCAATTATAAATAATATCTACATGTATAAAGTTCGATCAGAGCATGTGATGCTTGGTAAAAAATATAATGATAACCGTATTATATAAGAAATTTGATATTATTTAAAGTTGTATTACAACAAAGTTTTTTTTGTCAATTTAAAGCGAAAAAAACGTGTAAAACTCATTAAAATATCAAAAAAAATCGGAGATACCGTTATCTAACCAACTAGCAAAGTGCCCGCTACTTCGTATGCGAAAGGGAATACAAAAAAAAACATATGGAAATCGTGAATACTGTATAATTTGTTGTACTATAGTTCTGAATTCCACCTCTTTTTCTACATCTAATATCAAGTTTATTACAATTAAGTACTCCTCATACACATCAGTACCATTTTCCGAAATCTCTTTCTTATTTCCATTACATAGATAAAAATAGATCAGAATTCCAATTACATACTTTAGCAGAAACGTACAGGTTCCACATTCAGTTCCATTTAAAACTTTTCGAACACATAAGTACACATATTCAAGACTACCTTCATACCATCACCACCACTAAATTTAGTACCACTTAGTACCTAACACCCTTTGGTCATTCTTTCTAACTCTCTGTCAATGACATTCCAAATTTTAGGTTTCCAGCTCTCTCTGTTACCCAAATCCAAATTGTTCCAAATTTAGTGAAATTTCTATTTAGGGGAGAGGGGGGCACCTTTGAACGTGGGGCACCTTTGAACAGCGCTCATAAAATCTTGGTTTAATATTTTTTCGACCCGCAACCACATTTTTGTATATGGCAATCTTGTTCTCTATATGCGTAAACCACTTTGGCTTGCTTTTTCAGCTGTCGAAAAATTGTGCATGGGTGACCATGTTTTCGCAGTGTCATTGTAAACTTTTATTCATTTGGTTGTAAGGGCGCAGGAAGAATTCTGTGATAGTTTTCTTTCGTCAAACAATTTTTTTGCATTCCAACAATCATTTCAAACATAACAAATGTAATTTCGTTCATATATATTTATTACAAAAAAAGTTATTTTAAATTTCCGTAAAATGCCATGGTTGGGGCACCTTTGAACATGCCCATTAAACTCGAGTAAAAAAAGGAGTTTTTAACTTTTGGCTTCGATTTCTCAAAATTTCAAATGGGCTAATAAGATTACGAAATTAACTGTATTTTTCACCATATTAATTTTTGTTTTTAAGTCATTTTATGTTTTAATAACTTTTGATCTAATTTTTTTAAATTTTAAACATTTTTTATATATTTTTTAATGAATTAATGCATTTCTGATATGTATGAATAAAATACGTACATATTTGAACATAAACACTGTAAACCAGTAAGGAAAGTTCAAAAGTCGGACGGGGCCGACTATATGATACCCTTCACCACTATGGGTACATGCAAGACATGTTAATATCTACAATATCCTGTAGATATAGACATTTCGCATACATCAGTCGGGACCTAATTCAGTACTCTGTGTAAAATTTTGCTTCAATCGGACCAATATTGGGAGTTTGGTGCACAATTTACCTTAAATCGGACGAAACTATAAATTGGGGCTATATCTAAATCTGAACCGATTTCAACAAAACTTCGCATTCATCAATGACCTAATTTAGTACGCGGTGCAAAATTTTGTCTCAATCGGATAAATATTGGCAGTATGTTGCTCAATTTACATAAAATCGGACGAAACTATATATAGCATATTTAGATATGAATCTGAACCGATTCCAACAAAATTTCTCATACATCAGTCGGGACCTAATTCAGTACTCTGTGCAAAATATTGCTTTAGTCGGACCACTATTGGGAGTTTGGTGCACTATTTACATGAAATCGGACGAAACTATGCCAAATTTCATACAAATCGGATCATAAATGCGATCTGTACTTTGTTAACAAAAATACATGGACGGACGGACATGCATATATCGACTCAGAAAGTGATTCTATGCATATTCACAAAAGGAACCATAGGTCTATCTCGATTATTTTTGCCTGTTACATACATATGCACAACGACACAATACCCTGTACCACAGTGCGGTGAAGGGTATAAAAAGGTGGTTATAAGGGGACCACCCCTAAAAGGAGGCGAATATTAGTAATTTTTAGGAGGGAGGTTTGTTACCATATACGACTACAAAAAACCAAATTACAAAGAATTTGGTTGAAAAACGCGTTCAAGAACCCCAAAATACCGAAAATTGGGGGGTACCCTTATATAGGGGCTACCCGAAAAAGTGGACCTATATTTATATTTTTTTGTGGAGATATTTGCTACCTAATAAGAACTCGATGTACTAAATTAAAGTCAATTCGGTCGAAAAATACGATCAGAACCCCCAAAATACCAAAAATTTGGGAGTATCGTCATATGGGGACTACCAGAAAAACTGGAACTATATTTATAATTTTTAGTGGAATAATTTGGTACACAATGAGAACCGAATGTACAAAATTTCAGAGCATTCAGTTATAAAACGAGCCCAAGAACCCCAAAATACCGAAAACTGGGGGTACCTTTATATAAGGGCTACCCGAAAAAGTGGACCTATATTTATAATTTTTTGTGGGGACATTTTCAGCGTATTCGGTTGAAAAACGCGCTCAAGAACCCCAAAATACCGAAAATTGGGGGGTACCCTTATATGGGAGCTATGCCTAAACGTGGACCGATTTTCTCCAATTTCAATAGGGTTCGTCCTTGGGCCAATTAAGTGACCTGTGCCAAATTTCACCCAGATCGGATCATAAATGCGACCTGTACTTTGTTAACAAAAATACATGGACGGACGGACATGCATAAATCGACTCTCAAAAGTGATTCTATGCATATTCTCAAAAGGAACCATCGGGTCTATCTCGATTATTTTTGCCTGTTACAAACATATGCACAAAGACATAATACCCTGTACCACAGTGTGGTGAAGGGTATAAAAAAAACCATGTCGTTCAAAAATGCCAACCCCTGTTCAAAGCAGTTTTGAACACTTTGAGTTCGTCCATTAAAACAGTAATAAAATATATTTATCAAGCTCATAGTATGTCATATGTATATTAATTTTAAAGGTTACATATGAGC
>NW_026885717.1:0-6850 GCF_032173495.1 Musca vetustissima | reverse complement strand
CCAAGTTTCGAGAATATCGGTCCAGATTTAGATATAGTTTCCATATATAGTTTCGTCCAATTTCATGTAAATGGTGCACCAAAGTCCCTATATATCTTTCGATTTGCACGAAATTTAACATAACGTACTGAATTGAGCCTAGAGTGATGTCTGCCAAGTTTCGTGAAAATCGGTCAAGATTTAGATATAGCTCCCATATATACTTTCGTCCGATTTCATGTAAATGGTGCACCAAAGTCCCTATATCACTTTCGATTTGCACGAAATGTGGCATAACGTATTGAATTAAGCCTAGAGTGATGTCTGCCAAGTTTCGAGAATATCGGTCCAGATTTAGATATAGCTCCCATATATAGTTTCGCCCGATTTCATGTAAATGGTGCACCAAAGTTCCTATATATCCTTCGATTTGCACGAAATTTGGCGTAACGTACTGAATTGAGCCTAGAGCGATGTCTGCCAAGTTTCGAGAAAATCGGTCCAGATTTAGATGTAGCTCCCATATATAGTTTCGTCCGATTTTATGTAAATGGTGCACCAAAGTCCCTATATATCCTTCGATTCGCACTAAATTTGGCACAACGTACTGAATTGGGCCTAGAGTGATGTCTGTCTTGTTTGGTGAAAATCGGTTCTGATTTAGATATAACACCCATATATAGTTTCGTCCGATTTCATGTAAATGGTGCACCAAAGTCCCTATATATCCATCGATTTGCAGGAAATTTGGCATAACGTACTGAATTGGGCCTAGAGTGATATCTGTCTTGTTTGGTGAAAATCGGTTCTGATTTAGATATAACTCCCATATATAGTTTCGTCCGATTTCATGTAAATGGTGC
Source organism: Musca vetustissima (assembly GCF_032173495.1). Lineage (NCBI taxonomy): Eukaryota > Metazoa > Arthropoda > Insecta > Diptera > Muscidae > Musca > Musca vetustissima. The sequence continues at coordinate 6,008 of NW_026885717.1, read as the reverse complement.
ACCAAAGTCCCTATATATCCTTCCATTTGCAGGAAATTTGGCATGACGTACTGAATTAAGCCTATAGTGATATCTGCCAAGTTTCGAGAAAATCGGTCCAGATTTAGATATAGCTCCCATATATAGTTTCGTCCGATTTCATGTAAATGGTGCACCAAAGCCCTATATATCCTTTGATTTGCACGAGATTTGGCATAACGTACTGAAATGAGCCTAGAGAGATGTCTGCCAAGATTCGAGAAAATCGGTCCAGATTTCTATATAACTCCCATATATAGTTTCGTCCGATTGCATGTAAATGGTGCCCCAAAGTCCCAATATATCTTTCGATTTGCACGAAATTTGGCATAACGTACTGAATTAAACCTAGAGTGATGTCTGCCAAGTTTGGAGGAAATCGGTCCAGATTTAGATATAGCTCCCATATATAGTTTCGTCCGATTTTATGTAAATGGTTCACCAAAGTCCCTATATATCTTTTGATTTGCACGAAATTTGGCATAACGTACTGAATTGAGCCTAGAGTGATGTCTGCCAAGTTTCGTGAAAATCGGTCCAGATTTAGATATAGCTCCCATATATACTTTCGTCCGATTTCATGTAAATGGTGCCCCAAAGTCCCTATATATCTTTCGATTTGCACGAAATTTGGCATAACGTATTGAATTAAGCCTAGAGTGATGTCTGCCAAGTTTCGAGAATATCGGTCCAGATTTAGATATAGCTCCCATATATAGTTTCGCCCGATTTCATGTAAATGGTGCACCAAAGTTCCTATATATCCTTCGATTTGCACGAAATTTGGCGTAACGTACTGAATTGAGCCTAGAGCGATGTCTGCCAAGTTTCGAGAAAATCGGTCCAGATTTAGATGTAGCTCCCATATATAGTTTCGTCCGATTTTATGTAAATGGTGCACCAAAGTCCCTATATATCCTTCGATTCGCACTAAATTTGGCACAACGTACTGAATTGGGCCTAGAGTGATGTCTGTCTTGTTTGGTGAAAATCGGTTCTGATTTAGATATAACACCCATATATAGTTTCGTCCGATTTCATGTAAATGGTGCACCAAAGTCCCTATATATCCATCGATTTGCAGGAAATTTGGCATAACGTACTGAATTGGGCCTAGAGTGATATCTGTCTTGTTTGGTGAAAATCGGTTCTGATTTAGATATAACTCCCATATATAGTTTCGTCCGATTTCATGTAAATGGTGCACCAAAGTCACTATATATCCTTCCATTTGCAGGAAATTTGGCATGACGTACTGAATTGAGCCTACAGTGATGTCTACCAAGTTTTGAGAAAATCGGTCCTGATTTAGATAAAGCTCCCATATATAGTTTCGTCCGATTTCATGTAAATGGTGCACCAACGTCCCTATATATCCTTCGATTTGCACGAAATTTGGCATAACGTACTGAATTGAGCCTAGAGTGATGTCTGCCTTGTTTCGTGAAAATCGGCCTAGATTTAGATATAGCTCCTTTTATTATAGATTGATTTTAAGTAAATGACGCACCAAGGAACCAATAGGAACAAAACGTTCTGAAATTAGTATAACCTAACTTGTGACAAGTTTGTTTGAAATCGCTTAATATTTTGATAAAGCTTCCACATATATTTTCGCTTGATTTCAAGTAAATTGGGCATCAAACTGCTCATGTTAGTCAGATTGACATCAAATTTTGCACAACTTACAAAATTGAGCATAGAATTACGTAGTTTCGTTTTCTATAAGTACAGATATAGCCCAACGGATGACCTATTTATATTTGTTTGAAGTCGATTTACATAATTTTGTCCCATTGTAACAAACGAATGACATGTTTATGGATAGATCTAGGTAGATTCACATTTAGATAAATATTACATATTTTATTTTATCCAATTTCATGTTAATAGTCCTGTTTAACATACCCATAGTGGTGACGGGTATCATATAGTCGGCCCCGACCGACTTTACTACTTTCCTTACTGGTTTATTCTCTACTAGCGGGCCCGGCAAACGTTGTCTTGCATAGCAATATTGTTGATAGACCAATATTAAGTTACCTTTTTTACCCTCCACCCTAGTTTGTAATTGAGCAGAAAGTGTTCGTTCCAAATATCATTAATATTTGCACATATTTCGGGGTACTGCACATATAATGGTAGCAATAAACATTCCATATTTTGAAGATCTTGGGCACGGTTCCCAGAAAATCTCTCTACTTAAAATTATCAATATAAAATTATCAATATATATTATCAAGTATTTGGGGTAATCCCTCAATATTCGGTGTTTGGCAGTAATTTTATATTTGCGCAAGCTTCCGAAAAGCCTCCATATACTGGCACTCCACATTTTTGGGGATTTGGCCACGGTTTTCAACCTAATAAGTAATTGGTTGTTTTATTTGGTAGCAGGAGTCCAACAGAAAAATGGAAATATTGGTCCACTCTTCTGTATCAACCAAATTGGCGCGTATTTCAACCAAATTGGCTGTAATTTTATATTTTAGATAATCAGTGAGTACAAAATCTCCTTGCAAATAGTTATCAATATTGGTCCAAGTTTCCGGGTAGCACCCATATAATGGTATCCCCCATAATTTCTCATGTGGTGTCAAATATTCCTACCAAAAATTAATATATCTCCATTTCGATTGTAGTAGCTAAAATATGTCATTCCGGTATATTGTTAGTGAGACACATATTTGTGAAAAATTATCTATTTAGGCCTAAGCTTTGATATAGCAATACATGCAGGTCTAATTTAATTTAATTTTCTCATTGAGTTGGCTATAATTTGGCATAACGGATTCCTGTGGATAAAATACATCATCCCAGAAATTATGCACTATAGCTTAACGTTTTCAAAAGACGTCATAATTATTTCCCGTTCAATTTTCGGTATGTTGAAGTTCTTACCACCTTTTTCCAACCTGAGTGATATCGATAATTGGTATGTTCAATAAGAATATGTAACATCGGACGGAGGTTTTGGTATAACCTTCAAATTGTATATTATGCTATTTTCTCTAATATTGCTGTTTTTTCTTAGTTGTTCTCTTTACTGCTCGCGTGTACATTCAATGATATACTTATCGATTTTTGTTTGTATTGTCTCAAAAAATGTTTCAATACAATGTCAATCCAATTAACAAAATTATATATTTTGAATTTTTTCAATAATTGACAAATGTAGTTTTAAATGAATGATACGCCACCAATTTTCGCCAAAAATACCTCAAAATAACAACTACGACGTGGTGCTATCAAAATAGCTCGATGCCTAATTCGTGGAAATGCAAATAGGTTGCATAATATGTTTTGCAAAATTTTTGCGGTTTTCGATTTTTTCTCACCTTTTAAACCTTCCCTGAACCTCCACGAACATTTCATGACTAAGATCAGATAAATCCGTTCAGCCGTTCCCAAGTTTTAGCGAGACTAACGAACAGCAATTCATTTTTATATATATAGAAGATAGAAGATATGTAGATTATTTAAGTTCAACGGGGAGTGCAGTTATCTTAATCGTACCGCGCTCATTTTTGAATGGATGATGTGTATATACGCCTAGGTTATTCAGACAGATTTTGAAGATGGTATCTGTAACCGTTCTTAAGATATACCCATATTACATGTTCCGAAATTTTGAGGTATGTTCACTATTGATGATATAACACTTCACCCACGCAGAAGGTTTAAATTTTATCTAACCTATGTTACTTTCAACTTTGAAATTTGCACATATATTTCTGCTACTTATATGATATTTGATATTGAACATGTTAAATTTTGGTTCCCTTTTAAGGGTAGCCTCCATATAACGGTACTCCCAATATTCGACAGAACAGAATTGCTTCTAATTTAATATTAGGGATACTTATTGAGCAGAAAATCTCCCTAATTAATAACCCATGTATTCGGAAAGATCCCATTTAAGGGTATCCCTTAATATCCGGTATTTGGCTGTGATTTTATATTCGCCCAAGTTTCCAAATATCCCTCATATAATTTTTAAATCTAATCGGCTCTAATTTGGCGTTTGATTGTTTTATTTGGTAGAATGAATCGTACTAAAAGTATTTATATTGGTCCACTCTTTGAGGTAGCTCCCATATAACGTTACCCAAAATATTCGGTATTTTGGGGAGTTTGTTACAGTGTTTCAACCGAAGTGGCCATAATGTTTTGGTATTTGGTCCAAATTTTCTCATACAGTTGACCTAACGTATTAAAAAGGCGGCATACATATTTGAAGTTCTTACTCCCCTTTTCTAACCTGAGTGTCTGTAATTTTGAATATTATTTTTTTAAAAGAGCATGGGCAACCTACTACCACATATTGTTCTCATATAAATGTCCCGACCGATTTTCATATTAGAAGATATGAAAAGTTTGATTTTAACAAACATTTTACATATCATTAAATCTCCTAATTTAATATAACGGTTGTTGATATATTAAGGTATTTGTAATTTTATAGTTACAGGTTCAATACGAATAGGGAGATATTTTATATGGGGAATTTTGCTATATAGATTTTCTCTGTGATATTTGGTTATATATATTTGCTTTGACATTAAAAAATGTATGCAAAATTTTGACTGCCTATGTCAAGTGGTTCTCAGTTAATGAGTTTATACCCAATTTTTGGGTAAAAACTCGGGTATATACCCACGTCTTTAAAGTATCGTAAAACTATCCATTCTAAATTGATTTGATAACAGGAACCCGGAAATAGGGTGCAAGATGTTGTATTACCTATTCAACATAGTAATTACCCAAATAAATACCCACAAATGGGTATTTACCCAATTTACCGGGTATTTACCCAATTTACTGTGTATTTACCCTTTGGGTATTTACCCACTTCCCATCTCTAGCCTTGTACCAAATTCTATAACCACCCGTACCGCCGTATACAATGTGTTGTATTTTTAGAACTTATTTCTGGAAATTATTTATGTGAAAATGTTTATTGTTATAGTTCCAGATAAGCATTTAATAACAGGTTCCTACCTTTATCCGTTCTACCGCACACAATATTTAGTACTTGTTAGTACCGTGAGTACAATTTACTAAGTTTTGGAAATTGTTGTGCTTTAAATTTACATTCATATTTTTAACCATTAACTGTGTTAACATATTTATTTTTCCAACATTATTTATTCATATATGTTTATTTGTAATAGTTAAAGCTATATAAATTTCAGATTTCACATTTCTATCTCAAACTTTTCCATTATATAATATTTATAACCATTTTAGTACTAATTTCAAAATAATACAGCATAGTATTTGTAATAGCTAAATCTACGTACCGCAGTATTTAGTACATTTTAATACTAATTTAAAAAAATATATATATGCATAACATTCTATTTGTAATAGAGTAAGCTACATACTAAATTTCAGATTTCTTTTTCAACATAGTATTGTATTTGTAATAGTTAATGGTATATGCGAAGTTTCACATTTCTATCTCTATCGGTTATATTGTAATATAATATCTTTTCCAAATTAAATGCAACCTCTTCCAATTGAAATGAAACCTTTTACAAATAGAATGAAACCTTTTCCAATTGAAATGAAACCTTTTACAAATAGAATGAAACTTTTTCCAAATTAAATGAAACCTTTATTCTTATCCAAGGAAATATAATGTTTGCAATAATTTTAAACCAATATTTGAAAATTAAATCAAAGAATACTAACAAATATAGTTGTATGGCTATGTAATTAACATAAATATTCTTTAAAAACTAAATAAATAGTAATACAAACTGGGGTATTTCTTGACATTTTAATAAATTAATATTTAAGAACAGAATTGAATACCCGGTCCTAAATGCGAAATACATATTTGACTTAATAAATTGTTGATGATAAGGTAACTGCTTATCTTAATGAAGGGGTTCCCGACTTGCAGTCTTGTGGGATTTTCAAAACCATATCCATAACGTAGTTAGAACAATCATGCCGAGTAAGCTTTGAATACTTAGCTCGAT
>NW_026885716.1:0-6874 GCF_032173495.1 Musca vetustissima | reverse complement strand
TATATATAAACACATGGACTTAATTGACCATTTGTTTTTTTATTACTTTAGATTCAATTTAATGCCCTCTGTCAAATTTCGTGTAAAATCTTCAACAGTTATCAAGTTTGTACTTAATTCAGTACTCTGTGTAAAATGTTGTCTCGATCGGACAAATATTGGGAGTTTGGTGAATTATTTACAAAAAATCGGACAAAACTATATATGGGAGCTATATCTAAATCTGAACCGATTCCAACAAAATTTCGCGGACTAAGTATGGATCTGATTCAGTGCGCTGTGTCCCATTCGCTATGAATAATTTTGCCCAATCGGACAAATATTGGCAGTTTGGTGTGTCATCCACAAAAAAATCGGACGAAATTATATCCGGAGTTATATCTAAATCTGAACCCGTTTGACAAAACTAGCAGACATCAGTCTGAACCTAATAGATACTGTGTGCAGAATGTTGTCCCCAATCGGACAAATATTGGGATGGGTGCATCATCCACATAAAATCGGACGAAACTAGATAGGAGCTAAATCTCTAAATCTGAACCGATTTGAACAAAACTTCCCAGACATCAGTCTTGACCTAATTCAGTACGCAGTACCAATTTCAATAGGGCTTGTCCTTGGACCATATAAGTGAACTGTGACAAATTTCATCCAAATCGGATCATAAATGGACGGACATGCTTGACTGATAGAGTGATTCTATGCATATTCTCAAAAGGAACCAAAGGCCTATATCGTTTCCCTTTGGCCTGTTACAAATACATGAACAAGACATAATACCCGTACCACAGTGTGATGAAGGGTATAATGAAGCCAATCAAAAAAATTATTTAAATCGACGCCGCTGGAGACTCTACAAACAGTCGCTGCTCGATTATGAAAATTGTCGTTAAACTATCGCATTCTGGAGACTTTCAAAAAATCCAACATTATTGGAGCCTCTGGTCCTAGGCCTTTGAAGAAAACCACACCTATTAAAGCCTTAGGAAAAAGTCACGTCTTTGAACAAAACCACATCTGTTAAAGCCTTTGTAAAAAGTCCACTCCCTTGGAAAAAAACACACCTAGTCGTTCAAAATTCGTTAAAAACATAGAGTAAGGAAAGAAGTCTGTTGTGTGTTTTTAGTATAGGAGGGTTTTATTGCTTGGTTTCGGCACAGTTGATATTGGGGATATTGGGCAAGACTAGGGTAGGTGTTGGGATATGGGGGACAAGGCTGGGATGAGGCCAATGGTCTTGCCGGATGACAATTGCCTAGTGGCTTAGGACAACTCACTAGCGCCCACCGCTAGGAGTCCTTTGGTTGACTGGGGCCTGAACGTAGTCCTGGAGGTAGCTTGTCCAAACTCACTTCTTCCGTGAACGGCGCAGGTGGCAATATAAACTCACCTGTTGTTTCTTGAGTCTGGGGTCGGTGGTTTCAGTGGCAACGGGAAGCTCACTTAACCTTCAGTCTTCTACACTCCTTGATTCTTGATTGACTCACCTGTTAAAAGGTGGTCCTTATGCTGTCAGCTTTTCTCTCACGACTGTCCCCGCATCTTTCGTCGTTCGCCCTTTTATAGGACCGTCGTCGCAACCTTCAGGATCACACTGTTGTTGTGCGTTATTCCTTGGCGACGCATCGCAGTCTCTACGCACGCGCGTTGTTGTTTCTTACCGCTGATCAGTGTGAATCCCTTGACGTGCGTTATTGTTGCTAGTTGTTTTCGAACAAGCAACGCATCAGAACCCCTTACCGTGTGTTGTTGTTGCTTGTTGTTTACGAACAAGCAACGCATCAGAACCCCTTACCGTGTGTGTTGTTGCTAGTTGTTTACAACCAAGTAACACATCAGAACCCCTTACCGTGTGTTTTGTTGCTTGTTGTTTACAACTCAGCAACAAGTCAACGCCCTTTGACGTGCATTTTGTTGCTTGTTGTTTACATGCCCCAAAATATCGAACGGTAAGTTGTTTTGATGCCTAAATCGTAAAAACTTCGCACGGAATTTGAAACAATTTGTTGTGCGAATTCAAGTTCATATATTAATTCAATATCTTAGATTCTAAAATTTAATAAATTGGCCGCCAATAAGAAGGATTTCAATACTCGGGTGTAGCCGGAAACGAGCCTGTGCCTAAAATCCATACAAAGTCGCCAGGAGCCATTTTTCTTCCGAGCGAGTGTGATCGGCGAACTATATGGGCTTCGAGACGGTTCGATAAACCCGTTGGCCAGTAGCTCATTTATTTTAGTGTCTATGATCGCTTGCATCGCCGGGTTCCGCGCAGCATAGCGTAACTTAAACGGCCGATCATCTACCATGGCGATGCGATGCGTGGCAGCAGTGGACGGTCCATGTATCTCCCGAAATTTCTGGAGCTCCTGATCTACAATTTTTTGAATTCTTTCCTGGTCCTCCTGGAGACCCCTTATCGGTGAAGGACCTTTCGGTCCATCTACAATGTTCGTCGCCCGATGACATCTTTGCTCGCAGTTGCAGGTGGTACTGAGGTAGAGATTTTGCTCGGCTGTTTAGAAATCTTGATTGTGATCCGCTACAGAAAACACACATGATAGTCCGGCCATCGTTAGACGAGCACCTACCTTAGCCAGAAAGTTTAGTCCGATAATGACGTCCTCGGTTGCATGTGGCATAATCAACAGCTGCGTGGGTACCAACTGGTGCCCTAGATGGATATCCGCTTCCACGGCATGTTCAACATTCCGCTGGGACCCATCTGCCAAGGTTACTTTTGCGCTGTAGGGTACTCTCTTAACGTTATCTCCGAGCGAGGATACAAGGGACTCACTGATGAACGATGTTGTGGCTCCCGTATCCACCGTGGCGGCGATCCATTGGCCTCCAACCCCTACAGTAGCCACCAGCCGATTTGGTTCGATGCGAAGAGTAGTGTTCAGTTGAGGGGATCGTTGCTGACCGGTGGACCCGTCTCCCCTCTCTCCAGGCGGGTCCGGCGCTCGTTTCCCGAGGCTCGGTTTCGGCAGCAGTCTATCGTCCGGATGGCCCTACGGCCGCACTCCCAGCAGAACAGTACCACCTCGTTTCGACAGCCAGCGGCGAAATGTCCATCCTGACCACATCGGCGGCATGCCGTTCTTGGGTTTATTGGAGTAATGGCTCCGTCTCATCATGTTTTGCATCCCGAGGGTATAGTCGCGGAATTTCTCTCGGGGCTGTTGATGGCGGTTACGAATCTCATCCTCCAACTGCTCGAAGTAGCGATTAGGAAGGAAAAACTTCTGGAAGTCTCCTCTAAAATCCATCCAGTATTGCCATTGCCGGTAGTTGTTCCGGAACCAGACTAGCGCCTTTCCGCTTATGATCTCGGGCATCATCCTTGGTAGGACATCCATTGGTATGACGTACATTCCTGCTAACTCCTCTATCCTCTCAAGGAACTCATCGGGTCCTGTTCTGCAACAAAGCTGAGGTTCCACTTCCTCACATGGTCGGGCACTGCCCGAATATCACTATATGGCGACGTCCTGGGTCTACCACTAGGAGATGCTGTACGTGCGGGGCTTTTAGGCTCGACGAGGGTCGTCACACCACTGGGATTGGTTACCGTTAGTCCTGGATTTTTCTTCGGTGACACGTGAGTCTTGCTATCCGACCTAGAAGAACTCTGCTCGTGGAAATCCTGTAACCGGAGTAACCTCTCGAGTGTATCCGAGTCATGTTCTTCGCCTAAAAATTGCCCAAACCTCTTCCGGAGTTCTTCCACCGTTCCAGTTATTTCGAGGCCAAATTCGTTCAGGTAGTTCCCTAGTTCCTCCTTTCGCAGACTATATGCCCACGAGGTACGCAAGGTTGTAGACATCATCTACTGCCGGAAAACCACCTCTTCCTATTTAATCCTTCCTGTTTTTTCCCTTACTCAGGTCCCTGCTCGGGCGCCACTGTAACGTCTCAATTGTCCACCGAATTGCTGGGGAAAGCTCCCGGCGGCCAGAGTCCGTCACAGAAATTTATTTCTGTCAGCGACAAGAGTAAGGAAAGAAGTCTGTTGTGTGTTTTTAGTATAGGAGGGTTTTATTGCTTCGTTTTCGGCATAGGTGATATTGGGGATATTGGGCGAGACTAGGGTAGGTGTTGGGATATGGGGGACAAGGCTGGGATGAGGCCAGTGATCTGGCCGGGGCCAATTGCCTAGAGCTGCCACCTGGATGACGGAAGCACCTGTGCGTTATATAGGCGTAGTGGCTTAGGACAACTCACTAGCGCCCACCGCTTAGAAAGAGCCCTTTGGTTGACTGGGGCCTGGGGTAATCTGGAGTCCTAGTGGCGTACGAAAACTCACTAGGGGTACGTTGAGCGGCCTGGAAGTGGCTTGTCCAAACTCACTTCTTCCGTGAACGGCGCAGGTGGCAATCTCAACTCACCTGTTGTTTCGCGAGTCAGGGGTCAGTGGTTTCAGTGGCAACGGGAAGCTCACTTCACCTTCAATCCTCTTCACTCCTTGATTCTGGATTGACTCACCTGTTAAAAGAGGGTTTATGGTATTTCCTCGTCTGGTCCTTGTGCTGTCAGCTTTTCTCTCACAACTGTTCCCGCAGCTTTCGTTGCTCGCCCTTTTATAGGACCGTCGTCGCAACCTTCAGGATCACACTGTTGTCGTGCGTTATTCCTTGGCGACGCATCGCAGTCTCTACGCACGCGCGTTGTTGTTTCTTACCGCTGATCAGTGTGAATCCCTTGATGTGCGTTATTGTTGCTAGTTGTTTTCGAACAAGCAACGCATCAGAACCCCTTACCGTGTGTGTTGTTGTTAGTTGTTTACAACCAAGTAACACATCAGAACCCCTTACCGTGTGTTTTGTTGCTTGTTGTTTACAACTCAGCAACAAGTCAACTCCCTTTGACGTGGATTTTGTTGCTTGTTGTTTACAACTCAGCAACAAGTCAACGCCCTTTGACGTGCATTTTGTTGTTTGTTGTTTACATGCCACAAAATATCGAACGGTAAGTTGTTTTGATGCCTAAATCGTAAACAACTTCGCACGGAATTTGAAACAATTTGTTGTGCGAATTCAAGTTCATATATTAATTCAATATCTTAGATTCTAAAATTTAATAAATTGGCCGCCAATAAGAAGGATTTCAATACTCGGGTGTAGCCGGAAACGAGCCTGTGCCTAAAATCCATACAAAGTCGCCAGGAGCCATTTTTCTTCCGAGCGAGTGTGATCGGCGAACTATATGGGCTTCGAGACGGTTCGATAAACCCGTTGGCCAGTAGCTCATTTATTTTAGTGTCTATGATCGCTTGCATCGCCGGGTTCCGCGCAACATAGCGTAACTTAAACGGCCGATCATCTACCATGGCGATGCAATGCGTGGCAGCAGTGGACGGTCCTTGTATCTCCCGAAATTTCTGGAGCTCCTGATCTACAATTTTTTGAATTCTTTCCTGGTCCTCCTGGAGGCCCCTTATGGGTGAAGGACCTTTCGGTCCATCTACAATGTTCGTCGCCCGATGACATCTTTGCTCGCAGTTGCAGGTGGTACTGAGGTAGGGATTTTGCTCGGCTGTTCCGAAATCTTCATTGTGATCCGCTACAGAAAACACACATGATAGTCCGGCCATCGTTAGACGGGCACCTACCTTAGCCAGAATGTTTAGTCCGATAATGACGTCCTCGGTTGCATGTGGCATAATCAACAGCTGCGTGGGTACCAACTGGTGCCCTAGATGGATATCCGCTTCCACGACATGTTCAACATTCCGCTGGGACCCATCTGCCAAGGTTACTTTTGCGCTGTAGGGTACTCTCTTAACGTTATCTCCGAGCGAGGATACAAGGGACTCACTGATGAACGATGTTGTGGCTCCCGTATCCACCGTGGCGGCGATCCATTGGCCTCCAATCCCTACAGTAGCCACCAGCCGATTTGGTTCGATGCGAAGGGTAGTGTTCAGTTGAGGGGATCGTTGCTGACCGGTGGACCCGTCTCCCCTCTCTCCAGGCGGGTCCAGGTGGCGAACTATATGGGCTTCGAGACGGTTCGATAAACCCGTTGGCCAGTAGCTCATTTATTTTAGTGTCTATGATCGCTTGCATCGCCGGGTTCCGCGCAGCATAGCGTAACTTAAACGGCCGATCATCTACCATGGCGATGCAATGCGTGGCAGCAGTGGACGGTCCATGTATCTCCCGAAATTTCTGGAGCTCCTGATCTACAATTTTTTGTATTCTTTCCTGGTCCTCCTGGAGACCCCTTATGGGTGAAGGACCTTTCGGTCCATCTACAATGTTCGTCGCCCGATGACATCTTTGCTCGCAGTTGCAGGTGGTACTGAGGTAGGGATTTTGCTCGGCTGTTCCGAAATCTTCATTGTGATCCGCTACAGAAAACACACATGATAGTCCGGCCATCGTTAGACGGGCACCTACCTTAGCTAGAATGTTTAGTCCAATAATGACGTCCTCGGTTGCATGTGGCATAATCAACAGCTGCGTGGGTACCAACTGGTGCCCTAGATGGATATCCGCTTCCACGACATGTTCAACATTCCGCTGGGACCCATCTGCCAAGGTTACTTTTGCGCTGTAGGGTACTCTCTTAACGTTATCTCCGAGCGAGGATACAAGGGACTCACTGATGAACGATGTTGTGGCTCCCGTATCCACCGTGGCGGCGATCCATTGGCCTCCAATCCCTACAGTAGCCACCAGCCGATTTGGTTCGATGCGAAGGGTAGTGTTCAGTTGAGGGGATCGTTGCTGCCCGGTGGACCCGTCTCCCCTCTCTCCAGGCGGGTCCGGCGCTCGTTTAACGAGGCTCGCTTTCGGTAGCAGTATATCGTCCGGATGGCCCTACGGCCGCACTCCCAGCAGAACAGTACCACCTCGTTTCGACAGCC
>NW_026885715.1:0-66963 GCF_032173495.1 Musca vetustissima | reverse complement strand
TAGAAGACCTCCTATGGTCTTATATATATAGAAGACCTCCTATGGTATTCTATACATGGAAGACCCTTAATGGTCTTCTATACATAGAAGACCCCTTATGGTCTTCTATACATAGAAGCCCCCTATGGCCTTCTATACATAGAAGACCTCATTTGGTCTCCTATACATAGAGGACCCCTTATGGTCTTTTTGCCTCTCTCTTTCATCTCTCCCTCTATATTTGCCTCTCTTCCCCCTCTACACGATTTGAGCATGCCAAGAATGATTAGAAAATTCTTAGATATTTTCAAAACAAACCAAACAAAAAAACCGAATCTAATTTTTAAGTATTTCCAATAAGAAAAGCTTTCTGCAAAAACAATAATTTCTCTATTAAAACTCTATACAAAAAACAATTATTATTGTATATTTACCTTTACAAATTATTTAAAACAGAAATATTTACTACTATTATTATAATTAAATATTATTATTAAAAAAACAAAAACAAGAAAAAAGGTCCATTTAAAAGTAAAAAAATAAATTCAATTTTTTTATTAGGCTTTTAAGACATTTTATTGACGAATAAAATAATTCAAACAAGAAGCGAACTTGCATTCATTTGCGTATTTTAAAGCAAACAACAATACGATATACATTAATAAAATACATACATACATATTTATTGCGCACTTTGAGAATCACAAGCAAACAAAAAAAAAACAAAATATGAACACACACCTCCATCCTTATGATTAAATTTTAAGGATCTAATCGATGAGACAAAAACAAAAAATATTAAAAATCATTTTAGAAATTAAAAAAAACGACAAAAACGATTTTGAAATCTAAATCCAAAAAATATAAGACTTTAGCTTGAACAAAAATATATATACGATCTAATAGAATGAGACATATAATAATTTGCGAAATTAAATTATTGAAAATGTAGCTTAAACAAATTTTCAATGAAATAATTATTAAATGCAACTCCTTAATAAAGCATGATGATGATGCTGATGATGATGAGAAAGAAATCTAGCAAAGATTATCTAATAGATTTAGGGAATTTAATCAATGTTTAACAAAAAAAAATTAAAAAAAAAAACACTCATAAGTAAATAAAATTACATAAAAAAAATTAATCATTATTAATTAAAAAGGATCCAAGAAAAATTATGGTTTTAAATTGAATAATAAAAAAATATAATAAGAAATAGAAAATTTTGTTAAAAATTAAATTATGATTTTAGGTAAATAATAAATAAAAAAAAACATTAAAAGAAATATTTTATTTATATATTATTAAAAATTATTTTTTTTTATTTATATTTTTATTAAAAGTAATAATAAATTGGAATTTTTAAAAATCAGAATTTTAAATTCGTTAATTTCTTATTTTATTTTTTAGTGTTAATTTAACCTTAAAATCCATAATTGTAAAAATCATTCAAACTATACTTTGGAACTGAAAAAATATCGAAATTTATATATCCCAGGGCTACTATGTATCTCTGGCCTAATAATATTCATCATCGAATAAGTGTTTTCAAAATATTCTCCTCCGTGATATTCGATTTTGAAACTTGTGTCAAAGCTTGTATTCCACTACGTTTGAGATACTCCGAAAACCTAATTCTGAATTGACCTTCTATATTGCTCAATCGGTTCAGTCGCCAAAGTGCTACTTCCGCAAACATCGTTAGATTTGACTCGTCTTCGAAGATCAATCTTTACTCGTTACAATCTTCTATTTTTATTTTTATGTGTAATGTTTTGATAGATGAAGCAAATGTGGAGTTTTTCCTAACCTAAAACGCATATTTGGTTATCCAATTTTTCCTAAAATTTGCTGTGGACACTGTTTCAATCGAATTTACTGCAACCTGGTATTTCGAATTATCAGTGGTTAGCAATATTTCCTGCCAATAAATATCAATATTGGCCCACTTTTTTGAATTGCCTCCATATTATTCCGATTGTACCAGAATTTTCTTAAATTTCGTTCTCATCGCGTGTCAAGTCTTCCGACTAAAAATTGACCATGGCACAGCCCCGCAACATATAAAGGTACCGAACGATTACATTTATTCCCATGTTCTAGAGTATAAATGTGGATTTTTTCCTGACCTATAACGCAAATTTTGCTTATCCAACTGATCCAAAAATTTGCTGTGGGCAGGTTTTTCAATTGAATTGACTGTAACCTGGTATTTCGAAATTATAATTGATTAGCAATCCTTCCTGCCAAGAAATATCAATATTGGCCCACATTTTAGGGTTGCTCTCGTATAACATTACCGGCTATTATCCGGTATTGTGGGGATAATTGTGCGTTTTTTTTCACCAGAATTTCTAGTAATTTCGTTCTCATCGCATGCCAAATCTTCCTACCAATAATTGTCCATTGCACAGCCGCGCTACATATAAAGATACGGAACGTTTACAGTTATTTTAGGTTAGGTTGAAAAGATGGGTGTATGATACCACCACATGTCCAACATGTGAATGACATACACATAAGCCATTTGAGGCCTGTTGTGCGCTCTAGAAATGCGGAGAAAGTCAAGTCAAGAATTAGTGAATGTTTATATTAAAAAAACATTTGGGTTTGATTCCCCTATGAATCTAGGAATTCCGTGTTTTTTGCGAACTCCTTCAATCTTCTCCAGTCACACCCCCTCAAATCGGTTAGTCCGTGAAGAGTGTCATTTCTCAAGAATTGACTCCGAAGGCATGTAAAAGCTGGGAAATGACACAGGAAATGTTCTAGCGCTTCAATGTCTTCTCCACACGCTCAGCACATGCAACTACCTTCGCATCGAATCTTGAGTAGATGTGCCTTCAGACTAAATTGTCCCGTCAAAATACCCGTCAGTCGGTTTTTTTTCTTGTTTGTTTAGCGTTAGAATTTGCTTATTTTTGTCTTCACTTCGGTGATTTTTCCTCTCCGTACTGACCTATTTTTGTCTTTCTAGTAAAAAGACATATCTCCGTTCTGTCCGGATGCGATTTTTAGCACCGTTTCGGCTTTCCTGCATAGTAAGTTTGGATTATTTCCCCTAAGAAGTATTATAACGTCATCTGCATAACAGACTGGTTCAAATCCTTCGTCGGTTAAGTTCCTTAAGAATCCGCTTATGGTGATTACCCACTGGAGCAGTTATTTTAAATGTACACTTCATGATGTATGGTATAAAACGTTCGGCCCGGTCGAACTTAACGGATTTTTTACTTGTTTAAATTCTGTATTGTCTGTGCCAAGATTGAATCTATATGGCGTAGAGTTGGCAGGGCTGTTGAAAATGTGAAACATATCGTGTGGTCCTGACCCTAATGTTGGGCATGTCTTTAGTATCATCAGTTCATCTTATGGGTGATAGAGAAATATAGGAGACATCGGTATTGTTCTACTTCCCGGTTGACAAAAAATCCGCATGAATGCTATTCTGACATCCCTAAGAGGCCTGTTGAAGCGAACGCTTGTATCTTTATATGCCTCTCCAAAACATGAAGACCTCTCCTAATGAGTAGGGAATGTAATTTCTGTACATAAAGCTACGGAAAAGATGTGTGTGGGTATAATCTTCGTCTTCTCACATTGTTCTTTACTTACATTAGCTATATTGCCTTATAAGAGGCCAACAAAATATATTTATCAGCTTCTCAAATGCTGGGACCCAACGACTTCTTGTAATCTCAGTGTTAATGGTATAGAGGATGCTTTATTTCAGCCGCATGCATTACGATCTCTGCTGAATATCAGGAAGGAGGAGTTGTACAGATCTGTATTTCAAGTCCTCAACACCACGAAATATTCACCAGAAACCCAATTTATTCTTATCAGAATAATATTCTTTGTCGGTTTAGCCATGTCCGTTCTATCAGGCTCGCAATATTGAAGACAGAGCTTTGCAAATTTGCACATGCATTGCTACTACTTCTAGGACATTTAGCATTTTCACGCATTTTGACGTTTTCATTGGCCGTTTGAATGCCATAATTCTTGTCAAAGGTAACCAATTCGAAAAAATCTAAACTTGTTATAAAATATGATGCTATTAACTTCTTATCGTCTATATATCTTTTTTACACTTCTAACCAGTAAGGAAAGTAGTAAAGTCGGACTGGACCGACTATGTGAAACCCTTCGCCACTTTGGGTATATTCTATATATGTATCCTAACAGACGTCGTCTTTTCGAAGGAACATTGACATGAAATTGAACGAACAAAATATGAGATCTTTACCTATAATTAAAACAACAAACATTAATCCCAACACATGCCATTCTGCAACCTATTCTAAATTTTGTAAATATATGTTTATATGTATGTTTCACTGTTTAAAATGTTACATCAATCAGGCACCCACTGATTATATGGTGTACAATAAATACGAATAGGTCGAAATTATATATGGAAGCTATGCTATATCTAAATCTGAACCGATTTCAAGGAAACTTGCCAAAAATTAATTTATATTAATTTCAGTACGTTATGTCAATCGGCCTAGCTATGTGTCTTTAGTGCACCATTTACTTCAAATCGGACAAAAGTTATATAGGAGCTATATGTAAATCAGAACCGATTTCAAGAAAACTTGACACACGAAAAGTTATAGTAACGTCAGTAGACTGTACTGAATTTTCACGAAACTTAGCACACATCATTCTCGACTTAATTCAGTACACTATGCGAAATTTCGTGCAAATCGAAAAATATATAGGGACTTTGGTGTACTATTTACATAAAATCGGATGAATCTATATATGGGAGATATATCTACATCTGAACCGATTTTCACGAAATTTAACACACATCGTTTTATACTTAATTCAGTAAGTTATTCTAAATTTTGTGCAAATCAAATATAGGGACTTTGGTTGCCCATTTACCTTAAATCGGACCAAAATATATATGGGAGCTATATCTAAATCTGAACCGATCTTCTCGAAACTTAGCACACGTCATTCTAGACTCAATTCAGTACACTATGCAAAATTTCTCGCAAATCGAAAGATATATAGGGACTTTGGTGCACCATTTACATAAAATAGTACGAAAATATATATGGGCAATATTGCCAATTTTTTAACATAGCTGAAGCGGAGGTTCACCCCTTTATAACTCGGGAACTACTTAAGTATATGAAAAAAAGTGAATAGTTTTGGGTTAATTGATCTGTCGTTGCAAACTGTTCATGATATTGACCTCCAAACTTTATTTTGGTGGAAGCTGTGTCTACTTTAATGTAAAAAAATGTGTAAAAACACGTTGAGGCGAACCAGTTTTTTTATGTTCTCTATCGATTTGTGACTAAGCCACTCATTTTCACGGTCTTCGTGTCAAAATAAAACTGGAAGCCAACAAAATGGGGACTACGCCCCTTATGTATCATTATTCAAAATTTTAACTGCATCTACCTTTAAATGATGCTGACATTTTGAAGCTCGATTTTGAGTGTTTTTTTAATTTTACTTCTAGCTTTAATACGCAAACAGGAATTCATAAAAATCGATTATAAGATTATTGTAGTCGCGAATCTGCGTAATTTGATATGTATTTTGTGTATGTAGTATGCACAGCTTTAGAGTAATACTCATCCGAAGGTGCGAATTTTGTGCGATCAAATTTCTAAAAAACCTATTTTTCGGGTCAAATTTTTAGATCTGTCAACTGAATGATATGGGTACCCGCGATCAATTAGGTTTTTTACGTTTCGGATGATATAAAATCTTCTTCGTGAAAATCCATCTACTAGAACGGCGGGAACTTGTCTTCCAAAAACACGAAATTTGGCAAAAAATGTTTTTGAAAATATCGCGGATTTATTTGCGTTTTCTGTGTATCATTTCCGCTTCAATAAATGACCTCATACGGATTTTGATCTTTTTCGAAAAGAGAACTTTAAAAACTTCAGCCGAAAGAGAGATGTACGCAATTTATCTCAAAAATAGATTTTGCTGGCACATCCATGGTTCTTAATGGACCACATTGAAATGGTATAGATCGATGTATTTTTTTAGGGTGCACACCGAAATCGGATGCGCGTTAATGGCATATCGAGTTTTCGGAAATTATTCGCGTTTTACGATTTTTTGGGTACTTCAATGTAACGTGCGGCACATCTAAGCCGTCAAATGAAATTTCGCAAAATATACATGGATTGGAAGATAAACTTCAGTACTTCCTGGAAACCGCATGCGCATCAAATGATTTTGAGAATTACGCGATTTAGGCGCAATTTATCTCAAAAATAGTGTGAGCTGGCACATCCATGGTTCTTAATGGACCACATTGAAATCGGTATAGATCGATGTAATTTTTTAGGGTGCACACCGAAATCGGATGCGCGTTAATGGCATATGAAGTTTTCGGGAATTATTCGCGTTTTACAATTTTTTGGGTACTTCAATGTAACGTGCGGCACATCTTAGCCGTCAAATGAAATTTCGCAAAATATATATGGATTGGAAGATAAACTTCAGTACTTCCTGGAAACCGCATGCGCATCAAATGATTTTGAGAATTACGCGATTTACACGCAATTTAAAATGTATATTTTATAATATTATTTTTTTCTTTTAAGATTTATTCCTATTTATAGAATTCTAAGATTTATCGGAAGGGTCTTGATATAATCCGCAAGGCGTATACTTATACACAAAAAGTGATTATTATTATATATGTCAATTTTTCGGCGAAATTCGGGTAAACTAGCAGAATAGCCCCAAATTTTTTTTCTGAAATTTCTTGTATACAATTAAAAAAATAAATATGATGACATTATTTTTTCGAACCAAAAACAAATATTTTTCCTCAATATCTTGTTTTATTGTCGCTTTGATTTAGAAACCGCTACACGGACTTGTGTGATTTTGATATCATTTGATTCACCATAGTGTTTAGATTATGTAGATATTTTTAAATTAATTTTTAGGTGTGTGTATGTCATTAATATGATGAAAATATTGATGTAATCTGCTATATTTTTTTATTTTTCTCATATTTCGCGAATATGTGCAACTTTATCGTGAATATTATAATATATTCATATTCTTATTTTACGGAGGAAGATATATATCAACGTTTTTGGTCAATATAATAAATGGCGTAATTTTAAGATTTTTTTTCTTATGCCCAAAATTAAAACCTCGAAAACTTTTGCGCGCATCAACCAAAAATTTGATCGCGAACGGTTTCGGAGTCAGAACATTTTTCTCTATATGTGTACCAAAAATCATTGATGTGCCACAAAAACAAAAAAGCTGATTTTTTGAAAATGGAATATTAAAAAATTGGCAATATTGCCCATATATGAGCTATATCTAAATCCGATCTTCCTCAATTTTAATAGAGTTTGTCCTTGGGCCAAATAAGTGCATTGTGCCTAATTTGGTCGAAATCGGATCATAAATGCGACGTGTACTTTGTTTACAATTTAACATATACAAACGGACGGACGGACATGCATAAATCGACTCAGAAAGTGATTCTATGCATATTCTCAAAAGGAACCTATATCGTTTACGTTTGCCTGTTACACACATATGCACAAAAAGATTAAATAATAATAAAGTTCACAACTTTCTCTGCATTTTAATTTATTTTGTTTAAATCGAAGTGACAGAAATTTAGCATTCCGGCTTCTGACGAATTTTCAAAGAAACAAGTATCTGTGAATTTGTGTTTATTTTTCGCAGACTAAAAAACATTTTAGAAGCCAATATAGCCCCATGCATCCATGATATTAAAATAATTTCAAACGATAGTGCTCCTTAATGTAGCTTTTCAGTTCCAGAGGTCTATTAAATATTTATGATTTACAAATTCGCATTCAAAAACCCCCATTTTCATTGTTAAATTTGTATACATTTTTATATTTTTCTTTAATTAATTGTTAACAATAAAATGGTTTTCGAAAGTCACAATTTCATTGAAACAGGACAACACAGTACCAAAAAAAAACCCAAAACGACCGAAATCGTCACGATATAAACCACAAAAAAAGTTCAACGGAAAATAATAATACAAAGGAAAAACGTAATAGTATACCTGCAATATAGTTAATATATAAAAAAATAGAATTTTATTTATTTTATTACTAAATATAAAAAATTCAAACGATTTTAAACAATTCAATTGAAAGCAGTCATAATATCCCCAAACAAAACAAAAAAATAAATAGATATGTATTTATTACCAACAAAAAAAAATCGCAAAGAGAAAAACCTATTACATGGAATTCGATATACCTAATTACATAGTATAAATAAAATTTGAAAAAAAAAATATTACACATATTTTGCAATCCCAAAATAAATAAAAAAATAATGGAATATATTTTTAAAGTAATACATGATTCAAAAGACATTTGGACTTGACATTTATAATTCGAATCGATGATATTCAATTCCAAAAGATTATGTTGATTCTAGAATTATTTCAAATTCCTTTTCCTTTCAAGACCCCTTTGACATTTGAAATCATGTATTATTTTGAAAATATTTTACGGAATACTGCATCCCAATAAAAAGCCACATTACCTAAAACAAAAACAATAGTTTAATAAAAATAAATAAAAATTTTGAAATATAACGAAAATACGAAATATTATAACAAAATTATAATATAAACCACAAAAAGGAAAAAAAATTCAATTTCCCAAAACAAAATTAAATGAAATTATTAAAAAACAATTCCCAAATAACCATACAAAATCAATAAGCATGAAAAACAAACAAACATTTCCAGCAAAAATTTAACTCAAATAGTTATTTAAGAAAGGAAAAATTAAAGAAAAAAACAATCAAATTAACATTACATACTTACATACTATATAAAAAAATAAATAAATACATAATCATATATCAAAAAATAAAAATAAAACAAACGATAAAAAATCGAAAATCCAGTGCCAAGAAAAATAATGCAAGAAAAAAAAACAAATAAAAATATATCCCCTCCACCCGAAAAATATTCACACACATACACCTAAACAACAGTAACATCATGGGTTAAAATACAAAATTAATAAAATTAAATATATTTTTTTGTCATATAAATTATGGTGCTATAGTCAATAGTGAAAAAATAATTTAAAATGTGAGATTATGTTCGAAATTACAACCATGACAGGTGGTTTCTATATTTAACACCTAGGCGAGCTGAAGGAAGCCTTTTACATGCTAGCAAATTGGACTTTTAATGGCGAGCTGAAGGAAGTCTTCATAGTGTAACTGATAGAGACCTTAATAGCTGTAGGGATTATTCTATAGTTAAACCAGGGTGCGCAAAATTCGCTTGCGAATGTTTCAAAATACGTTATTTTTTGTTTTGGGCTCATTTCTTTACCAAACGAGCATTCGCCAAACGAATGTTTGCACGCACATAAACGAGCGAGCGAGAGGCACACAAAAACGATCGTTCTTTTCGTTTGGTGGTTGAAAATCTTTCTGGCATTCGCTCACATTCGAGAATGCTCGTGAATGCTCAAAACAGCAACAAGAATAACAACAAACTTTTGTGAACTCAATAGCTGTTGGGCATGTGTTTTGTTATTCCACAGTTTGATGTTGCTTTTAACAGTGCTCGCTAGCATTCGCGAATATTTGTTTTTTGAGTTTTTCAAAAGAATGCTCTTCAGCAACAAATGCTCGCAAAAGAACCAATCGACGACGCTTGCAGCAAAATTTTATCGTTCCTGATTTTTTTCGTACTATGCGAACATTTGCGAGAGATTGCTAATGCTTGTTCATTCTCGGTAACAAATTGAAAACATTCGAATTATCGCCGTGAGCATTCGTGATAAACAGCGTATTTTAATCATTCTCCGCACCCCGAGTAAAACTGTTGAGAATCTCTAAAGACGAGCAGAAGATACTTTGAGTCTATACCAGTGGGGGGCATAAAAAAATATTGAGAGTAAGTCTGGGTGAGCGTAACTGAGAATTCATCTTTAAAAACGACTAACGGAAAGAAAAAAGAGAATTTGTGTTAAACCATCGGCGGTCAGCTACGGTAGAGTGTATAGCTAAACATGCCTGGTCTATACTTCCTAGTGTATAGACCAGGCATGTTTAGCCATACACTCTACCGTTGAAGTGATAGTCAATATAGAGAAGCTGTGTGCCAAAAAGATACCTACGGTCCAGCTGAAGGGATGTTAAGCATTAAAATAGACATGAAGTTCTCTGAAATTCTATAGACTATCTAAAGGTCATTAGAAAGGTCTTCATAGTCGTGATGAAATTTAAGGTAATTACAAGACTCTCCAAAGGGAGCTGCTAGGGAGCCAATGCAAACAATTTAGGGGACAGGAGGCCTATTAGAAGAATTAAAAGTTCAGAAATTGGGGTGTGTCTATATAGAACTTCTATAGAAGGTATACATATGAATTTGCTGAAGATTTAGAGTGTCTAAAAAGATTACCTTGATATATAACAGCTAAAAGGGCAGGTTCTGAAGTCCAGCTAAAGAATGGAATCTTTTTATCAAAAATGAGGGTAGTGATTTTTATTTATGCTCGAATATATGTTAACATATATGTATGTCAGCCTCGAAAAAATGGTCTCAATTTTGGTTGGAAAATGAGGTAAAATTACCGAAATGGGCTGAGGGATATGTAAAGAAAAAACCTATTGTTTAGCCTCCAAATATGTATAGCTTCGGTGGGAAAATTCGTCCAAAACCTTAATTCTTTAACCTATTGAGTTTCAACCTGCTGGAACCAAAAATGCCAAACTAAAGCTCCTTTGGTGGGGGAAATTCGGCTAAAACCTTAAAAATATAAAAAATGGGAAGAATGTCAACACAAAAATGTTTTCACCCTCAAAAATCCTGGAAAGCCAAATTACAGCTACTTTGGTGGGAAGTTCGCTAAAACATTCAGAAAACATCGAAGAGCTTTGTCAGGAGAGCTTTGTACTTTACTTCCTTAGCTGGCTCCAGACAGAACATTTTTTCCATAAGCCGAACTTAAAAAATATTTCCAGTCGCTTCGATCTTGTGAGCAGTTTTGTCAAATATGAAAAACGATGCTTTGATATGTCGTCCACCATTTGATCTTCCCATTGAATTCGTGGCATTCCGCTTCTGCGTGAATTTTAAGCCTTCACTACATGCCCAAGCCACCGTATACGCTGCAGCTCGATACGACTGACTATGTCGATCTGCGTGTATAGATGGTAAAGCTTGTGATTCACTTGACGCCGATATTTACCGTCGACGCAGATCGGTACATAGATTTTCCGGAGAATTGTTCTCCCATACACTGCCTCATCTGCTTGCGCAAGTACCCATACTTCAGATCCATACAATAGGCGAGGGGTGGTCTTGTTTCTAAATTGCTTACATAGACCATAGTGGAATCTGTTGGCCAAACTATCCTTCTCCGAATTTCAAAACTGATGTCATTAGTTTTATTTATGGCGGCACCGAGGTATATAAAATCTTTGACTACCTCGAAGATGTATTTTTTTAAATTGGTCCGAGTCTACTGGACGTCTTGCGCTTTGATACCATCAGCTTGGTCTTCTCGCCATTTACTGCCAGTTCCACTTTGGTAGACTCCTTCACAATTCGTTCAAAAGTGACTGTTACAGCTCGCAATTTTGGACCCATTATATCGATGTCATCGACGTAGTCAAGGAACATGTGCTATTTAATGTACAGAGTATCATTTCTGTTCACCTTTGCATCTCGCATGAGCCTTTCCAGAATAATGTTAATAAGGTCACAGCACAAACTGTGACCTTGTCTGAATACTCGTTCGAAATTGAAGGGCTCCGAGAGGATTACGACCTTGAGCCAGTTAATGTTATCCTGCATAGCCGTATTAATATTACAGGACTGCCGAACGCAGACGTGGCTTTAACGCCTTGTCTTATTTTTTGCTGAGGTTCCAATCATCCTCTAGCCAAATTGTACTAATCCTTTGGTGCATACTCCTGATCAGCATTTGACCACCAGTCTTGAATAGTTCGGCTGGTAACCCATCAGCACCTGCTACTTTATTATTATTCTTATTTATTTTATTTATTTATTTATTTTGCCGATTAATTACTATTCTGACCTGATCTTGGCTAGGTAGTATACAATCTATACCGTCATCTGTTATTGGTTCTGGGGTATCTTCTTCGCCGCTACTTTTTGATATCTATGAGTCTTTATTGGCTAGTCTTTAGCTAAAGGGATTCTTTAAAGCCGAGCTAAAGAAAGATTTTAAAGAGGAGCAGAAGGGAGTCTTATAGATGAGAGTCTTTATAGCTGTAGGGAGTATTTTATAGGCATGTGACAAAAATAAGTTTTTTTCTATTCTCTGAGAAAATAAATGTGGTGGATATGTTGTGAGAAGTTTCCAATTTTTTAGAATTCATGATCTATGAATAGGACTCGGAGTTTTCTCTGAGGTATTTCCTGAATGGAAATCGCTTACCAGTTCTCGCTGCCATCTTCTAAGTGACGATTATTTCACTACAGAATGTCCAAGATTAACCTTAAATAAGTGGATGTGACAAATTATAGTTCGTTGATTTTTAAGTTCGAGACTATTCTGGTTCCTGTTCCTACTCCAATAACTTTGAAATCGAATATACAAATCTCTGCAATGATAATCTCAAATGTTGTGGACTATAAAGGATTCCTAATGAGTACACTATGGGTTATTTGTGACGGAAGCAAAAGCTTCGGATACTTCAAGGCATTCTTAGCTGGTCAAATTCATCGTACCCAAGAGTGTCGAACACTGCAAGGGTTCCAAACGAGTTATTTCCGAAGGACCCAAGAGTTACGGACACTTCAAGGAGTTCCAAGCCGATTAATTATTCCAACGGCCATATGTGTTTCGGACACTTCAAGGATTCCAAACGGGTTAATTTCGGGGAAACCTTGAGTTACGGACACTTCAAGGATTTCTTAGCGGCTTAAAGTGTTACGGACATTTCCAGAGTTTCTTAGCGAGTTAAATTCAAGGAGAGTTTTGAACACTTCAAAGCGTATTCACAGCACGAGTTAATACCGACAGACCAAAGAGTAACAAACACTTCAAAGGTTCTACAAAGCGCGAAGGGACCAAAAACCTATGGGCATTTCTTATGGTCTTAATTCACTGTCACCAACCTAACGCACCTGGTTTTCTAATGTTAGCATTGTGCAGCGTTCGTCATTGTTCCCCAACTGACCCCCAGTTCTAATAAGAAAATTCCCTTCATTCCGTCAATATATTGCCAAACCCTTTCTACTGTTGTGCCAACGGTCAACACTTTTCCTTATTGGCACGGCAATGTTCGCGGTCATGCGTTATCGTTGGTGCGCTTTCGTTTGTTGTTGTTACTTTTTCCCATCGTTAGCAAAAAATTTAAAGGTTTTAAAATTTTGTAAGGGAATATCGAACATAGCTCACTTCTTGACAATTTATATACAAGCTTCATTAATATTATATTTAATTTTTTATAACGTAATTCTTATGACTGTAGCACCATCTTATAATAATTCACACTTCATTGCAATAAAATTGATCCTGTTTTAGCCTTTAAATTACTATTCTATTAAGCAAACATATTTTTATCTTAAACAATTTTTTACACTTATAAGCATAATTGTTGTATTTTTTATTAATTATTTACAAACACACATAGTTTTTTTCTAAATAATTTAATGATATGATATTTTTTATGTAAACTTCAAAACAGATATTTTTCCAAACTTATATATTAGGTTTAAACATGAAGGGCGAATACAGGTGATATGGCACTTGAAATTCACTGTCATTATTACGATATCTTTAAAATGACAATGATTTCTAACGTTGCGTGACATATCACCTAAATTGTTTCTTCAATTTCTTAGTTTTCATTTCAATTTATTAAATAAAAAAAATTAAATAACAAATTAAATACAAAAAAATAATATAAATCGGTGATATTTTTAAGTGTATAAAAACCAAAATGTTATATTTAGAACAACAAAAAATAAAAATGATAAATAAAGAGAAAAATTAATCGAAAACGAAAAAAGTCATCAATTGATTTATTTGGTAGTGGGATTTAAATGCTTAAGCATTTGAGGCAATAAATCGCCGTATCGTTTCAACTTAACATACAATATAGAAAATTTCAATGTAAAATCTATGTTTTCCTTCACTTTAATTTTTTTTTGTAATGTAAACACGGCCTGTGATACACCGTCACTGGCAATGCTGTACTAAATGGCATATCAAATACAGGAACCATCACAGACACCAACCAGCACTTGTATAAATGCTTTTAGTTGTAAATGTTGACGATAGAGTTTGCTTAATTGTTTTTCTGTAAGGGTACATTAACACCGAACATGTTTTAAAGAAAATCGTCATTTACATAACATAGATACAAAGAAAAAAGTATCAGTCTGTGATTTGTGGAGCTCTACGAAAGTACGGTCATGTGTCGAATTGTTGCATTTGTATGTCGTCGTCGACACAAAATGACGACGTAGAGAGTCGTCTTTTGCAAATTGGTATTCCCTATGTCGTTGTCGACATTTATCGATAACTACTGAAACATTTTTGGTATTCCATAACAAAGTGTGACGACGACGATGTCGAAGATTTCTTCGTCATTGTTTTAGTGGATGACTGAAGTGTTGGAACAATTAAACAAAAAAAAAAAACAACATGATACATCATTCTAGAAACAAAGAAAAATATATGGGATCTTTACATAAATCTGAACCGATTTTGACCAATATCAATTGGGCTCGTCTTTGTGCCAAATAAACGTTCGTCCCTTTCGGATGGAGTGTACCAAATTTTATTCCATTCGGATCATAAAGGTGACCTCTAACTTGTTTAAAATAATACATTAACGGAGCAACATGCATAAATCGACTCAAAAAGTAATTCATTGTACATATTTGGCCTGTTCCCGTATTGCAAGAATCTACAACTTTTTACTACGATAACGAATTTTCCTTTATGATGTCGAAGAAAATAGTAAAATCGAGTAGATTCTTGCAGTAGGGGAACAGACCAATTTACTAAAAGGGAACAATATTAGTCTCGTCTCCCAGATCACGATAATTTATGATTTTAATGGGAGAAGCCAAACATCCCGAAATATAGCCCCTTGAAGTTCCGACTTCGTTTGTTCATATGTTCATCATTTATAGACCGCTGAAGGTAATATTGGTATGGTTGCGAAGCGTACACATTATATTTTCACATAAATTCGTTTTAATTAAAAATAGCCGGCCTTCGGCCAGCGATTTAAGACATTCTCTTTTGGACAGGCGGAAATCAATTTTTTCAACTAATTTTTTTCTCAATAACCATTTTTGTACTGCTATATATGACAAATGGAAAATTCAGCTACGCGATCGAACATTTTAAACATGCATTTCTTAATAGCCGTCAATATTATCATCATCGTTCCATAAATGACGCTGTTATGAGCGATCATATGAGTTCCGCAACATCTCGGGAAGTACGGACTACTTCCATGAATGCCATATATTTTCGTCATCAGGGAGACAAGATCTACCTGTGGTAAAAATTTCAGAAACATTGGAGATAAGCCCCTAGACTCAACTTAAGCCAAAATATCAAACAAAATGAACGGCTTACTACCAATTTAGAGATGTGTTTTTTGTTTTGTTGATATTATCGATAAATCGTCCACATCGTCGCATGAGTGTTAAGCGGTGTACACACTATCATTTTTGACTGTCAACTTTTTTTTATCGATTACTGACTGTCCAACAACCATAAATATTTTTGTGGTTGCCTGATGAATGACAAACATGTGAGGCCACACTATCAAACAAGCAAAATTTGGGAAAGAGTGCCATTCAAAAATGCTAGTGTGTACACCGCATTACGGAGTACCAAATCAATGTCGAAGTGATGTCGACAAAGAAACGACGACGACATACTGAATAGGGTTGATGGTTCCTTTTTAGAATATGCATAGAAACACTTTCTGAATCGATTTATGCATGTCCGTCTGTCCATGTTGTAAACAAAGTACAGGTCGTATTTATGACCCGAATTGGATGAAATTTGGTAAAGCTCATATATTTCACTCAAGGACAAGCCCTATTGAAATTGGGAAAAATTGGTGCTCCCATATATATATTTTCGCCCGATTTAATGTAAATGGTGTACCAAAGTCCCTATATAAGTTTCGATTTGAACGAAATGCGTCGTCTGTTAGGATTCATCTGTTGAATATACCCAGTGGTGAAGGGTATCATATAGTCGTTCCGTCCGACTTTACTACTTTCCTTACTGGTTCTTTTTATGAAATTCGAAAACCGCTTTGGTTCTCTCCGCTGAAGAAAATGTACCGCTTGTTTGGGCGTTTAAACTTGACGACAGTTAACTTCAAAATGTCTGAAAAAAATTTATGCCAAAGATTTTTGGGTTCAAAAACATTTATTTCGATGAGAAATATTTTTTTGTCATATCATATTGTATACCTTCCATTATAATGATGTTGGGGTAACGTACAATTAAGTCGGATATATCGGTATCAAATGAATTCAGATCCCCATTACCCAAATAAACTATTCCGACCAGAACTTGACTTGCCCCTACCATAGTTTCGATCGACGATCTGTTTCTCTGCAAAGTATATCCAGAAATATTGATTTTTTTAAGTTTTCCTTAAGCCAAGTTTTGCTTACTCCGACAATATCTGAGAGGCTTCCTTCAATAATATTCTGAATTTAAAAATGGAACACAATTCTGAGCCGCGATGGATTCATTTTTTCGGTATAGATCTTTAGGCCATGTCCGATTTATATTACTAAAGAACTGCCCTTCCAATGTTAACACTTTTTTTACACAGCGGCTGAAATGAAATGTTGTCACTATCAGATGATTTTAATTAAAGAGATGCCTGAACATTCTTATATATATATATATATATATATTAAATTACAATAAAAATGTAAGTTAAAATCTTAATTTTTATTTTAAAATTCGTGAGACAGTTTAACGAAAAAAAAACAGCTGATCGTTTTACGTCAGCAACGCCGTATGGCTCGGTTCTCTTTCAGTCTCCATCCCACCTCATTCGTAACAGGTGGAACGTTTTTCAATGTTTCTGCGGTCGGTGAAAAAGGCGGGAGAAAAGCTTCAAAAGAGCATTAATCATTTCCAAGGACAGGTCAAATGGATCCATGGATCTTCAAATTATTTTTTTATGTACTACCAATAGGCGTGATTTTTTTTAATTTAGTTTCAATGTCCCATCAATAGACGTAGATTTTTTATGTCCTACCAATATGCGCGGATTTTTTTAAATTAATTTTTAATGACGTGGATTGTTTAAAATTTATTTTTAATGTCCTACCAATAGGCGTGGATTTTTAACATGTATTTTTAATCCTTTAAGTGTTTTTGTCCAAAATATTCGACATTTAAAAGTACTCTCTTTCTTTGTGATTTTTCGGTTATCCTATGTACCGTTACTATTGATATGTTTGTTTTTGCTGAAAGACAGACGAAACTGTCCGAGTGTTAAAATGACAATTACATTTTTTTCTAAACTATGTCCCTTTATATGATTTTAAATACAAAATTTTAGATTTTTATTCCGACAAAATTGTTTTTGACACTGAAAGGGTTAATGGCGTGGATTTTTATACCCCTCACCACACTGTGGTACAGGGTATTATGTCTTTGTGCATATGTTTGTAACAGGCAAAAGGAAACGAGATAGACACATGGTTTCTTTTGAGAATATGCATAGAATCACTTTCTGAGTCGATTTATGCATGTCCGTCCGTCTGTAGATGTTAAATTGTAAACAAAGTACAGGTCGCATTTATGATCCGATTTGGATGAAATTTGGCACAGCTCACTTTTTTTGGCTCAAGGGCGAACCCTATTGAAATTGAAAAAAAATCGGTTCAGATTAGGATATAGCACCCATATATATTTTCGTCCGATTTAAGGTAAATGATGCGCCAAAGTCAAAGTCATTTCGATTTGCACGAAATTTAGCACAGCAGAATTAATTAGGTCTCGAATGATGTGTGTTAAGTTTCCTGAAAATCGGTTCAGATTTAGATATAGCTCCCATATATATTTTCGTCCGATTTAACGTAAATGGTGCACCAAAGTCCCTAAATATCTTTCGATTTGCGGGAAATTTTGCATAGTGTACTGAATTGAGTCTGGAATGACGTGTGTCAAGTTTCAAGAAAATCGGGTCAGATTAAGATATAGCTCCCATATACATTTTCGTCCGATTTAAGGTAAATGGGGCACCAAAGCACATATTTATCTTTTGAATTGCACGAAATATGGCATAGGGTACTCAATTAGGTCCAAAATGACGTGTGTAAAGTTTCGAGATAATCGGTACAGATTTATGTAAATGATGCATTAAAGATCCTATATATTTTTCATTGTGCGGGAAATTTCGCATAGTGTACTGAATTGAGTGTACCAAATTTCGAGAAAATCGGGTCTGATTTGTCTATAGCTCCTATATATATTTTCGTCCGATTTAAGGTTAATGTGGCTCCCAAGTCCCTATATATCTTTCGATTTGCACGAAATTTGGCATAAGGTACTGAATCAGTTCCAGAATGATGTGCTAAGTTTCGTGAAAATCGGTTCAGAGCTATAGCTCCCATATATATTTTCGTCCGATTTAATGTAAATTGTGCACTAAAGACCCAAAGTTTGGCCGATCGGCACACAATTTTGTACAATGTACTGAACTAATTATAATTTGTCGTGTGTCAAGTTGTCTTGAAGTTGGTTCAGATTTTATTTGAGTGTTTGACTGTTAAGCGGCTCATCAGGTAAATCTGGCTATGTGGTTTTTCCAAAAGTTTTAATATTTTTTTTCCTCACACAAAATGTCTGTATTTCGCCTCCAAAATGCATCAAATTGGGCTTCATTCCTTATTGCCTTTATAAATTCCGTGGCAATATTTGATTGAGCATGCCTCGTTATCATTAGGATTCCCTATTGCATTTTTTGTTGTTTTTTTAGTTAAAAATATGCATAAAATCATTTATAATATTCTTAATCGTCATAGAATATGTATTGTGAAGATATTTTTCATAAAAATATTTATAACTTAAGTTTTTGTAGGCGACTTTGCGATTTCATCAAAAGTCGATTTCGACTTGTTGACTATTCAATAAAAAAATCGATTAATCGATTAGTCAAAAGTCGATTTACTTATCCCTGAGCCAAACAGAGAAAAGACAGAGAATCCAAATAATCATTTCAATGAGAACGACGGTCAACGGTAGAACGAATCGTAAAAGATTAGCGCGCGCGATAAAATAACAACAAATACGAGTGAATAAAAATAAAAAACAACAATGTCATTTACACATACATGGTCATGCCAACATCCATTACAGAAAAAATAAAATTGCAATATTTATTTTGACAACCAACCAGAAGAAGTCCAATTGGAAAACAAAACACGCAGAGAGTTTGCAAAGAGAAAACAAAAATTATGCAAAACAATTTGTGTTTGTGCAAATAATACGTTTCTTCGAGAACAAAAACACATGTGAAGAAGCAAGAAAAAATATCGTTGTTGAAAAAAAAGAATATTTGCGAAATTGTGAAGAAGAAAAAAAGCCTCGAAACAATTATATTGGATGTCAATGTGCTTGCAAGCTAAATAGCTGCTCGTATTTGGTGGTCACACATAACGCAAATTGAGTAGTGAAGAAGAAGAACCACCCATCGTCCATCTGATTAACCAACAGACGACAAGACAGTGCACAACATTTGGTGTGAAGGTGTCAATGAAGAAAAAATACAAATTGTGTGCAAAAAAATTTCCGGGGTAACATCTAACGAAGAAAACGACTATTGTAAAAGATTTTTTTTCGACTATAAAAAAATTACATAACTCGTTGTTGATGATTTTTTTCTTGTTAGATGAAAAACAAAAACCAAAATTCTTCATCAGCAATTGAGATTTGTTTTGTTTCTATTATTGGTGCTTTAAACATTCGAGTGGCGGCAGAATATCTTGCAAGAAAAAAAATCATACCCTAACCAATCAACCAACCAACAACCTCTTGTGTAATAATTTTGAATTCTAAATCGGAATACTAAGGGTGACGTGCAAATAATAATTGAAACATCAAGTGCCAAACAATTTATGTTCGTTCGATTTGTCCCTCCCATGTAATTGGGAGTAAATTTTCGTTCGTTTACTGCTGTGTTTACTTATTACTTGAACAAACGTGATTTAGCAGAAAACAACATACACACAGGCACATAAGTACTTGACTTGCTCTTTGCCTCCAGTCCCCGCGACTAAGCTCAGCACATACAAGTGAATGACAGTTGTGTTATCAGAAAGAAAGGGGTTACTGCGTATTTCGGATAAAAACAAAACAACAAAAATAATCGTAACTCAGATTTTTTTTCACTGTGCACACGAATAACAACAACAAAAATAAATTGTGCATCCAAAACCCCCTGCCTTTGCCTGTGAAATAAATTTTTGCCATTTTTTTTCGTCTGAAAAAATATTAAAAAAAATTGTCATTTTTATTACGAAAATAAATTTAATAAAAAACGCATCTAAAAATAGCATTAGAGTGCAAAAAACGAAAACAAATACCCCTCCCTCGCTCGCTTGCACACCACACAGCACCATACTCGAAAATTTTTACCGGTTTTTTTTACTGTGTGTTTTGATTGAATATTCTTCTTTTACACTTTGTTCGTTTTTCATCGTTTCACTCGTTCCATATATTTTGTGCGGCGCAAACAAGAAGAAGCAGAACACAAAAACAGCCGGTCGGTCGATTGTTTTTTTTTTATTTTCTCGATTTTTGTTTTGCTAGTTGAAAACATAATAAAAATATTACGCATACCATTACCGCCGCTAAAAGTGCAAAACACACACACATACGTAACGCATTCATTTTTTTGACAGTTCGTTGAGTTGTGAAGATTGCGCGTATATAAAAGAAGTTATTAAACCCAGACAATAACTTGAGGAATTTTCATTTTGTGCTGGAATTTTTAAATAATATCGTTGAGAATGTCCCAAGGACAAAAGGATACCATCATACATTTGGTAGCTGGCGGGTAAGTTGGAAAAATAAAATTATTTTAAAATATCTTTAAGAAATAATTAAAATCCAATTTAATTTTTTTAGAAATGAATGTTATGAGGAAGTATCGTAGAAAATATTTTTCTAAATTATTTAATGGTGTAGACTCGTCGGATATGTGGAGAATTTTACAGTGTTGCGGGTGTGCTGGTGGTGATACTACTGAAATGGAATTTGATCCGAATGTCTTAAATTCTCTTTTTGTTGGTGATTCAAATTCTTCTGACATAGTAGATAGTGATAACTTATTGAATTCTAGCAACCAGTTTTCTTTTGCTAGTATAAATGAAGAGGATGTGATTGAGGCTTTGCACAAAATTAAATCGAAATCATTAGGAGTTGACTGTATTCCGATTTCTTTTATTAAAAGTATTTTTCCTTACTTGTCAACTATTCTACAGATCTCGTTAACTGTATTTTAATGACATCGTCATATTCCCAGTGTTGGAAACTAGGTCGGGGTGTTGTGCCTATCCCAAAGACAAATAACATAAGTGGACAGGTAGACTTTCGACGGATTTCAATTTTACCGGCTATTTGAAAAATTGTTGAGCACGCTATAAAATCGCAAATAATTCGTCACTGTACCAATAAAATATGCGAATCACAGTATGCATTTAGGCCGGGATACAATACAACGCATTTGCTACTAAGCGTGACGGATAAAATTAGGGAGAATGTTAATGTTGGCAAACTGAGCATTCTTATTTCCCTGGACTTATCCAAAGCATTTAATTTAATTGACCATAACCGATTAATAGTTAAATTAAGGGACGAGTTTGTTTTTTTGTGATTCAGCATGCAGTCTCTCTTTACTCTTATCTGAGAGGAAGGACCAGATTTGTTATGTATAATGGAGTTAGATCAGATTATTTGCCCAAAAGGATCTGTTTTAGGGCCACTACTATTCATACTCTATGTGAATGATCTGCCAATGCACAAAAATCTTGATGAATGTACAACCTATTTGTTTGCAGACGATATATTTTTACTTTTTAATGGTTATCCTACTTTACACCAAATATGTCAAGCCAGCGTAAATAACTGTCTTCAAAAAATTGTTATATGGACTATATAACCATGAATTCACGGTGTACTTCCAAAGCTGTTCTAAACTTGAGGACGTCCTCAGATTTGATGTAACAGAATTTGATGCCTTTAAGAGCCACTTGACTATCCACAAAGATAGTCACCGGTTCAGTGATCTCTGCATCCAGACTTTTTATCAACCTGTACATCTTGGATCCGTCTGTATAGAAAACAAAAACGTCCAGAGGAGGGTTAATGCGGTTCCAGTCATCTCTACTAGGAATACATAGTGAAAACTCAGGACTGGTGATATGTAGTCGCTTAGTTTTACGCGTTGGTCCAATGCCATTCCTGGTTCGTTCAAGATACAACCATGCCCAAAGGTACAAATTCGTCAAAGATTTTGTTCATGCAGCCTTGGTGCACTACGTGCGGCCGGACACTAAGCATTAATATGTCTTAAGAGTAAGGATGTTCGATTTCGTCCCTCTAATCATGTATTCCCTGAGTCCGATGTATTTATACAACATAACAGGATTCAGTTTTTGGACAGAATAAATTGTCTCGGCGTTATCATTGATAGTGAACTTTCTTTCAGTCACCACATTGATGCATTATAGGGCAAGATTTTATCTTCATTACGTAGAATTTATGCTTCTAACTTATATCTACCCTTTCATGTAAGGTATATAGGCTTTACTAATGTCGCAGGTAAACTATGGACTTGAAGTTATTACAGGAGCAGTGGGCTTACATCTGAATATCTGGTCGGTAATCCCTAAGCGTAGATCTAAAATATAGATTTCATTGGGTAGAGAAGAGTTATAGATGCTGTAGAAATCATCACAAGTTATTGCAGAATCAGGTCTCTCTTTTCAAAAAGTGAACTTAATGTGTTGCGATAGGGTAGGGTCTTAGTATTCCAAAAGAATCCTTATAAGGAATAAGTTTTGAGTACACATTTTAAACACTTCACCACACTATGGTACAGGGTGTTATGTCTTTGTGCATATGATTGTGTAAGAGGCAAAATGAATCGAAATAGACCCATGGTTCATTTTGAGAATATACATAGAATCGCTTTCAGAGTCGAAATATGAAATTCCGCTCGCCTGTCCATCCGTCCATGTATTTGTGGGCATAATATAGGTCCCAATTATTATCCGATTTGAATGAAGGTTGACCCTATCGGAATTGGACAAAATTGGTTCAGATTTGGATATAACTTCCATATATAGTTCCGTCCGATTTTATGTAAATGGAGTACCATTCTGCTAATATTTGTCCGATTGAAACAAAATTTTACACAGAGTATTGAATTATGCCCAGATTGATGTATGCGAAATTTTGTTGGAATCGGTTCAGATTTACACATATCTCGCATATATATTATTGGCCGATTGAGACAACATTTCGCGCAGCGTAGTGAATTATGTCCAAATTTATGTATGCAAAGTTTGGTTGAAATCGATTCAGATTTAGATATAGCTCCCACACATATAGTTTCGTTCGATTTTAACTGAATGGTGCCCCAAACTCCCAATATTTGTCCGATTGAGCAACTGAATTAGGTCTAGATTGATCCATGTAAAGTTTTGTATTCGATTTTGTGTCGAGAAAAATTTTAGATAGCGCACTGTGTTTCAGCATAGCAAATGGTGGATGCCACGGTTGCTCAAATACGCCCATTTGTATTCAATTTTTCATAAATTTCAGATTGGTACCCAAAGTGGTGAAGGGTATCATATAGTCGGCCCCGTCCGACTTTTGAAATTTCTTTATTGGTTTTATTTTTCATTTCTAGTTTTGCCAAAAACTTGTCATGGCTGAGCTACCAACTATGTCTTGCCTTTTTAACTACCTATATTTACAATGTATTTTAGGGCGATCACAATGGACCATATGTTTACGAGTGGAGCGACAGATTTATGACAGTCGCACATTTTCTAACATAACCATATTATATCCCGACTAGTTGAGTCGGTCAGGAAATTAAGATCTAGCCATGTCCGTCCGTCAAATAAATTGTAATATTTTGAAAATATTCTTGTATAGAATATTCCAATTGGATTCGGATATATAATGAAGTTGCGGTTGGGGGTTTAATATTCAAAGGGAATCCAAATAAGCAAAAACTTTTGAGACCCCGTTTTTATACCCTTCACCACACTGTGGTACAGGGTATTATGTCTTTGTGCATATGTTTGTAACAGGCAAAAATAATCGAGATAGACCCATGGTTCCTTTTTAGAATATGCATAGAATCACTTTCTAAGTCGATTTATGCATGTCCGTCTGTCCGTCCGTCCATGTATTTTTGTTAACAAAGTACAGGTCGCATTTATGATCCGATTTGGATGAAATTTGGCACAGGTCACTTAATTGGCCCAAGGACGAACCCTATTGAAATTGGAGAAAATCGGTCCACGTTTAGGCATAGCTCCCATATAAGGGTACCCCCCAATTTTCGGTATTTTGGGGTTCTTGAGCGCGTTTTCAACCGAATACGCTGAAATTTGGTACATTGGGTTCTTATTGGGTACTAAATGTCCCCACAAAAAATTATAAATATAGGTCCATTTTTCGGGTAGCCCTTATATAAAGGTACCCCCAGTTTTCCGTATTTTGGGGTTCTTGGGCTCGTTTTTTAACTGAATTCTCTGAAATTTTGTACATTCGGTTCTTATTGTGTACCAAATTATTCCACTAAAAATTATAAATATAGTTCCAGTTTTTCTGGTAGTCCCCATATAACGGTACTCCCAAATTTTTGGTATTTTGGGGGTTCTGATCGTATTTTTCGACCGAATTGACTTTAATTTAGTACATCGAGTTCTTATTAGGTAGCAAATATCTCCACTAAAAATAATAAATATAGGTCCACTTTTTCGGGTAGCCCCCATATAAGGGTACCCGCCAATTTTCGGTATTTTGGGGTTCTTGAATGCGTTTTTCAACCAAATTCTTTGTAATGTGGTTTTTTTGTAGTCGTATATGGTAACAAACCTCCGCACTGTGGTATAGGGTATTGTGTCGTTGTGCATATGTATGTAACAGGCAAAAATAATCGAGATAGACCCATGGTTCCTTTTGTGAATATGCATAGAATCACTTTCTGAGTCGATATATGCATGTCCGTCCGTCCGTCCATGTATTTTTGTTAACAAAGTACAGATCGCATTTATGATCCGATTTGTATGAAATTTGGCATAGTTTCGTCCGATTTCATGTAACTAGTGCACCAAACTCCCAATAGTGGTCCGACTAAAGCAATATTTTGCACAGAGTACTGAGTTGGGTCCCGACTGATATATGAGAAATTTTGTTGGAATCGGTTCAGATTTATATCTAAATATGATATTTATAGTTTCGTCCGATTTTATGTAAATGGAGCAACATACTGCCAATATTTATCCGATTGAGACAAAATTTTGCACCGCGTACTAAATTAGGTCATTGATGAATGCGAAGTTTTGTTGAAATCGGTTCAGATTTAGATATAGCTCCCATACATAGTTTCGTCCGATATAAGGTAAATTGCGCACCAAACTCCCAATATTGGTCCGATTGAAGCAAAATTTTACACAGAGTACTGAATTAGGTCCCGACTGATGTATGCGAAATGTCTATATCTACAGGATATTGTAGATATTAAAATGTCTTGCATGTACCCATAGTGGAGAAGGGTATCATATAGTCGGCCCCGTCCGACTTTTGAACTTTCCTTACTGGTTTGGTTTCGAAATGTTTAGTATCATTATGCGGTTTTTTTTTTAAATTACGATTCGTAGGATTCGATGCACTTTAGGTATGTTCCTTCATATTTTTCCAACAATATTAACCGAATTCGAATCATGCATTACCCCGTCCACCACAATTTTCCAATAAATGCAATGAGTACTCACAAATACCTAAAAATCCTGCCACAAATAGTCATAATGATAATTTCCCTTCCAAATTACATAACATTTTGTAATTTCAATGATAATTCAAGAAATTTCTGCAGCCGACCGTTGTGTAATTTAAACAATTTTATGTGCTCTGTATATACATTTGTTTCGAGATATTGTGATATTTGTTTTTATTTTTTCTTTACCTGAATTAGTTGCACTTTATTGAGACATTCATTCTCTTATCTACATATTTATTTTTGTATTTCTTCTATGGTGGATAAATATTTATATTAAGGGATTAAGATAAAAAGGCATAGAAAATCCCAGGGAATTGAAATATTAATCTTAAATAACAAGTAAGACAATGGGGTAAATAAATATAAAATAAAATTTTCTAAGATAAGGCAATTGTGGTTTTTTATTTCATTAATTATACCCTTCACCACACAGTGGTACAGGGTATTATGTCTTTGTGCATATGTTTGTAACAGGCAAAAATAATCGAGATATACCCATGGTTCCTTTTGAGAATATGCATAGAATCACTTTCTGAGTCGATTTATGCATGTCCGTCCGTCCGTCCGTCTGTCCGTCTGTCCGTCTGTAGATGTTAAATTGTAAACAAAGTACAGGTCGCATTTATGATCCGAATTGGATGAAATTTGGCACAGCTCATTTGTTTGGCCCAAGGACGAACCCTATTGAAATTGGGAAAAATCGGTTCAGATTTAGATATAGCTCCCATATATATATTTCGTCCGATTTAATGTAAACGGTCCCTATATATCTTTCGATTTGCACGAAAATTGGCACAGCGTAATGAATTAGGTCTAGAATGATGTGTGTAAAATTTCATAAAAATCGGTTCAGATTTAGATATAGCTCCCATATATATCTTCGTCCGATTTAAGGTAAATTGTGTACCAAAGCCCCTATATATCTTTCGATTTGCACGAAATTTGACACAGCGTAATGAATAAGGTCTAGAATGATGTGTGCAAAGTTTCGTGAAAATCGGTTCAGATTTAGATATAGCTCCCATATATATCTTCGTCCGATTTAAGGTAAATTGTGTACCAAAGTCCCTATATATCTTTCGATTTGCACGAAATTTGGCACAGCGTAATGAATAAGGTCTAGAATGATGTATGCCAAGTTTCGTGAAAATCGGTTCAGATTTAGATATAGCTCACATATATATATATATATATAGTTCCTATATATAGCTTCGCCCGATTTTAGGTAAAAAGTCCACTAAAGTCCCTGGAAATCTTTTGGTATAGCGTACTGAATTAAGTCTAGAATGATATGTGCAAAGTTTCGTTACAATCGGCTCAGATTTAGATATAGCTCCCATATATATTTTCATCCGATTTAAGGTAATTGGTGTACCAAAGCCCCTATATATCTTTCGATTTGCACGAAATTTGACACAGCGTAATGAATAAGGTCTATAATAATTTGTGCTAAGTTTCATGAAAATCGGTTCAGATTTAGATATAGCTCCCATATATATTTTTGCCCGATTGTAGGTAATTGGTGCACCAAAGTCCCTGGAAATCTTTTCATTTGCACGAATTTTGGCATAACGTACTGAATTAAGTCAAGAATGATGTGGCAAAGTTTCGTGAAAATCGGTTCAGATTTAGATATAGCTCCCATATATATTTTCGTCCGATTTTATGTAATTGGTGCACCAAAGTCCCTATATATTTTTCGATTTGCACGAATTTTGGTATAGGGTACGTTGGCCAGCTAAGTACTTCGCTTTGTTACAAGAGACATTTGGGTTTGAAAGGTTTTTTGTATAGAAGCAATAGCTTCTGGGGAGAATATCACAACAAAAAACTAAGGGAACTTATGAGGATCAGTGGCGTGATCCGAAACTATAGTCTTCCCTGCCTTACCCCTCGGCAATCAATGCCATACATTCCCCACTAGTAGATAGTTGTTTTTTATAAAAACAAAATACAAATGGTATCCCAAATAAACCGCCAACACTACTGAAGTACTAAAGTAAGTCTAAAATGATGTTCCTAAGCTGCGTGAAAAGATCCATAGCAAGGCCGAATGACACAACGTACTGAAGTAATATAAATTAGTCTCTGGCAATTTTCCCTGAAATCGGTTCAGATATAGATATATAACAAAATCGCGTCGTCTGTTGGGATACATATGTAGAATATACCCAAAGTGGTGAAGGGTATCATATAGTCGGCCCAGCCCGACTTTACTACTTTCCTTACTGGTTTTTATTTGGTTTATTTTTTTTAAAGATTTTCTTCTAAAAAGTAAAGTAAGCTATGATGGGAAATATTTAATGAAAAAGTTGGACGTTTTCAATATTGATGGGTCAACTGGAATGTTAATTTTTGATATGTAAGGGACAATTTTAATCGATACTCTTTTTTTTAGTCCCAATTGTGATGTAGTGGATTTTTCATTATTCGCAATATGTCGAAGCGTTCAAAGGCATTTCAGCTTTGTTCCCTGTAGATGAATGTTGTTACTGAGCATAATTTTAAAAAGCTATAAACTGCGAATTCGTATCAGTAAAAATAAAAACAATTTCAAATACATTCAATATCGAATTCTTAAACCAACGAAATTGTTCTTTTCCGAGCATCTTTTCTGTGGGAATTTTAAATTTGTCCCAGTCCCAATGTGCTTACGACAGAGATCTATACTTACGTTTGTGAAATATACGAACTATTCACGTCATCATTAACATAATCTATCACCACCGTAATACCCCATGCGTTCTTCACGTGCGTTTTTCTTGCGATTATTGTTTTGTTCTTTAGAGCATTCCTTCTGATAATAATCAACCTTTGTAGAATGAAAAAAACAAACAAAATAAAACGTCAACAAACGAAAACAAAACGAATGATCGAACAAGAAATAGAAAAACACTCATGAGATATAATACAAAACCAAAAAAAAAAAAAAAAAACAATAATTTCAAAAATAGAAAAAATCAATGCGAAAGCTAATCATTTTTTTCTGAGTTTTTGGCAATGAACTTTAGACAAATTCTTCTGGCTAATACCTGAAAGCGTTCTACATGCTACAAATGTTTTTGTAATACATCTTCGCAATACAAATGTTCATTCGATAACGAGATATTATTGTAATCTCTTTCTTCTTCATGTTTATATGTATGTCAATATATACAAAACGTAAATTGTTGTGCATTGGGATCTGACTGGCTGAATGAAGCTTTTGATAAATACTAGATATTTCTCTCGATGGAGATTGTAATTTCCAGAAACAAATAGAAGCGATTTGAAATTGTACGTTTTGTAATATTTGCTGCGTAATCGTTGCGTTACATGTTTGTCTTTTTGGAAATTTGTTCAGAGAGGTGTGGCAATTTCTTATGAATAATTAATAATAAATCAATCCATAGGGAGTAAAATGTAGTTTTTAAAAGAAACCTTGAGTTTGTAACATCCAAAGCTAATCTAATTGATCAAATCTAAAAGAAAAAGAAAATCCTTAGATATGGGTTGAAAAGAAGTATGAAAACAATTTTCTAAATTTTTAAGAACTCATAAGTATTGACACATATCTAAATACTGCAATGATGGCAGGTGCCTCCTTCAATTCTGCATGCGGTTGACAAAAGTGAAGAATGGTTCTTCCCTTCTCATAGATAGTGACAGTACTACCTATGCTTTGGACTGTCGACAATTTTTACCAAAACAACACATTCATGGAGTATTTTTTTTTATCGGTTCAGAAAAGATATAGCTCCCATAAATGTCGGAAATATCATCAAATTTTAGAATAAGTTTCGATTTTTTCGCATTGATCACCTTTGGTACGAATTATGCCCTTCAAACGGCCAATGAATGCTGCTGACCCAATGTTGCTCTGCGATATTTTGAGCCATTCCTGGCGAAACGCTTG
The DNA here is from genome assembly GCF_032173495.1 of Musca vetustissima. Taxonomy (NCBI): domain Eukaryota; kingdom Metazoa; phylum Arthropoda; class Insecta; order Diptera; family Muscidae; genus Musca; species Musca vetustissima. The sequence continues at coordinate 37,054 of NW_026885715.1, read as the reverse complement.
CTTGAGGTGATCGAACTTTGCTTTCCAAAATACTACAGACACAATAGTCCAACGGATCGGAGATCTGAAATGTTGGTGGCCAATGTGCGATGGAAATGTAGCGAGGAACCTCATTTTGTAACCATTCTAGGGTGGCCCGTGCTGAGTGCGATGGTGCTGAGTCCTGTTGGAATGTTCAAGGTCTGCTGCTAAAAGGTTTGCGTGCCCAAGGCTTTAATACACACTCCAGAATATTTTCGCGATAATATCCGGCATTTATTCTGATGCCACGGTCGATTAATACGAGCGGAGAGCGACAATCGGCTGTTATGGCGGCCCACACCATCACCATGGCGCCGGCCAACCGAAGTTGCACATTTTCAGCTGACCTCTTTGGCAAGAAAACACGATCTCTTTTTTTTTTTTTTTTGTTTACCAACTGCTGGACAACGAATGTTTTCTTATCGGAGAAAACCAAATTCGGCAGTTCACTTTAGCTCTTTTGAGTCTATTTTCTTTCTGTTGAATTAACCGAATCAGCTGTAATTCGGTATTTTGAGTTTTCATTGGGTATTGAAATAAATTCATACTAAAAATGTTTATTATTGGTCAACTGATAACCCCTATATAACGGTACTTTTTAAATTTCGGTATTTTGCAAGGTACAGGTATGGTTTTCAACCGAATTATGTGTAATTTTGTACTTTGGGTTCTCACTGGGTAACACATTTTCCTACGAAAAACATATTAATATAGGTCCACTTTTTAGAAGACTCCTCACAATACCAAACTTCGGTAATTTGGTAGTTTTAAGCAGGTTTCAGACTTGCAATTCCTAAGATATAGCTTTGCACATAGAATTGCTACTTCTACTAGGAGGTTTGGTATTGTAAATAGGATATATCGGTTCATGCTTTACTATATACCTCTTCATATAACGTTACCACCGAATATTCGTTATTTTGGGAATATTAGTAAAGACTCAGCTCTAAAAATATCAATATTAGCCAACTCTTTGGGGTGATATTATTTGGATTTTTAGTGATTTTTGGGTACGTTTTTAAGTAAATTAACTCTAATTTAATATTTGTAAAATTAATAAAATTTAGGCGGTCTTTATTGTAGATTTACATATTGTAGAGAATGCTGCAGTAATGTCCATCATATATAAGTGCTCCCCTCTTATACACCTTGCAAAGCACATGGAACTTACTTTAGAAACATCCAATTTAAAATTACCCAAAGCACTTCCCATTGACTTAGTCCACATTTCTAACTAAATTTCAAATCGGACTAAAAAAACAATTCATTTGTTTATTTTATTCAATCACAAACAATTTTATATAATTCGCAATAGGCATACATATATTTTGTTGATTTGTTGTTGTTCCCATAAAAAATAAAAATAACAACAGCAAAAAATTGTTTGGTATTTTTTTTTTTATTTGTTTTCCCACCACATTATTGTTTATCATTGTCTGCTGTTTTGACGCCGACGCCAAGTGCATAGCCTATAAACAAAATTAAACATCACCAAAAAATAAAAAAAAAACAAAAAATACAAAAACAACAGCCAATAACCACTCAAAATAAATAAGAACAAATAAAAAATTAAATATTCGAATTAAAAATAACTTTAGAATGTCGTGGCAAACAAAAAAATAAAATTAAATAAAAAATAACGACAAATAATGCAAAACCGTAATGCATATAGAAGCCATTAACAGTACTCACTGAATAAAATTGAATACGAACGATTGATTTTATAACTTAATATGAAATTAATATTTAATAAACTTAGCTATTACGAATTATTTTCAGATTCACTTTACCATTTCCTTCATTTGCTGCTCTGCCATCCTGCCTCTAGTTGGTTATGTTTAATTCCAGGAATGTTGTTATTAATAAATAATACACCTACCAGACTTGTGTTAACGTTAAGTGGAAATTTTTTTCTTTAATTGAATTGATTGGCTTGGCTAATGGTTTCGTTTGGGGATTATATAAAAAATAGTAATAACAATAATTCCACTAATTGGATGGAAGAAGGATTCTTGTCGTACTCAGCGTTTACAGAAATCCTTTATCACACACACACACACATCCACTCACATTTAGGACATACATTGTCTTGTTACTTATGTCATAATAGATACATTTGATAATTTCAACATTTATTATAGCCTTTATGTGTATTTTTTTATATAATGAATATTATATATTTTATAGTTATTACGGCCAGGGTTGCCAAAGCAACACATATTGTCACCAATATGAATTAACACGACTGTATCATCCTGAACTTAGTTTAGCCAAAACCAGTAAGGAAAACTCAAAAGTCGGACGGTTCCGACTATATGATACCCTTCACAACTTGGGATGCATACAAGACGTGCGAATATATACACTATCGTGTAGCTAGAACATACGTATAATCTTCAGATTAAATAATCATGTAGATAGAACAGACATATAATCTTTAGATTAAAAAATCCATACACAACCCATGAAATCTATGAAAAATTTTATGTCAATCGGATTTGTCAATGATTGCCACTTTGTCAGCACCTACCTTGGTTTGTCTGTCGTATGGCTTACGCTGTCTCCGGCTACGAACCTTGGAGTTTGCCTTTACAGAGGAGGTTGATGCCTTCTCTATACTAGGCTTTTTCTCCGCCGTTTGTTGCCCAGCCGACACAAGATGTGTTGTAGTCAGACTTTTAGTCGGTCGACATGCTCTACCCTTCCTTCGTTAATGCTACACCGTGGGATCTCCGTGGTGTCCAGCTCATCATCAGTTAAAGTAAGATTCAGTAGCAGTTCCTCCGGAAGCGTATCCCCACATTGCTCTTACCGTATCAGTCTGTCTAACTGGTCGAAGATTTCTTTACTTTACTCCTCTAGACTATCGCGGATAGCATTTAGAGTCCCGTGTAGGTCGTCCCATCCCAGAACTACAGTCCTGTCAGGCAGAGACTGCTTTTCATCATTTATTCTTTTTGTTCCGTTTACCCATCGTAGTTATTTAATTTAAGGGCACTACCCCGATCCATTTTGGTCCACGGGGGATCCAAAGATCCCCAAAGTTTCCATGAAGTGCGGAGAAAAATTGACCTAAATGACCTAGGTCAGTTTCACACTCTGTTCATCATGGAGACCCCAAACCCACCCGCCTCCTGGGAAGACGCGCCTAGTAGTAGATTGGCAGCTTCTGCAGTACAGTATATCGAACAGACGTAGGCTCATCGGTGCATAATTTACAAAACTTCACGGACATCAAACTGGAATTAAGCCAGTACGCTATGCAAAATTTTGTATCAATCGGACAAACATTGACAGTATAGTGCACCATTTACATGAAATCGGAGGAAACTATATATGGGAGCTATATCTAAATTTAAACCGATTCCAACAAAACTTCGCTTACATTAATCTGGACCTAATTCAGTAACCTGTGCAAAACTTCGTCTCAATCGGACCAATATTGGCAGTATGGTATTCTATGCTTATTCTCAAAAGGAACCATGGGTCTATCTCGATTCCTTTTGCGTGTTACAAACATATGCACAAAGACATAATGCCCTGTGATAGAGGGTATAACTATGGATTCCCTATACACTGACGTCCTATAGCTGGCCACAGATCACCTACCTATCGATCAAATTGCAAAAGACCTATAAGGCTTATTTGTCTGCTGCCATCAATACCTATGTGTAACATGTCCCGTTCTTACCTTAGTCTCGTCATACGTTTGACAAAAATAGTTTTCAATCAAAGCTATGAGTACAGCCGACCAAATATCTCTGACTGGAGCCAAAACTTATTTGATGCGCTTCTTATAATCTTATCGAACATGTGAAGAGCGAATGACAAATGATGGTCGACTATATAAAAAATCAATTCACCGTAATTATTATCCATCCTCATTTCCGAATAGTCACAAATTGAGGATGGTCAAGCTTCTAAACAATTATTCTTGGGATTTTCCGAGCCTCAGATGCTAAACTTTTGCTTGTTGGCCTAGCCACCGAGGTTGACATAGACTGCATTAGTAAAGTTAACTTTTCAAATGAAAGTCCGGAAGATTTTTAAAGACCCAAAGACTTGAAAGACCCGAGCAGTCACTTCTTCCATTTCCAAACTACACTGATATCACATATCTTACGTCCTGAAAATCTAAATGTTTTTAGTCAGCAATGTACAAACTTATGTATGTAGCATCTGTCTGTAGCATCGATCAAAGATATTTTCCGATATATTGTCTATTATATCCCTCTAAATGGTAACCCTATTTTCCTGTTGACAAAAACAGATAAAATGTATACGAGTATTTGTTTGTTGTTTTACACATATATGTGAATAGTTTATTTATTTATTTGGTTTGGGCGTACTCACTGGCAGTACATTGCATGTCATTTTCATTTTTATCTCGTAATGCCAAAGAACATTTTTGCCCTTGAAACACTGCCAAGTAGCAAAAAAAAAAAAAAAAAAATCAGCTCATTTGCCATTTAAGTTGTAATGAGGAAAGAAATTAATCTATTGTCGACGACAACATCAGTACCTACCACCAACCATTATTTTTACATCCGATATGTAAGGAAATGTGTGTGTCTGTCTGTGCGTTGAAGGTGGGTGCAAGGATATCTTATCGTTATTGTTAATAATAAATTTATAGATATTAAATAATGCGGTGTAATAAGCACTCTGAGACCGTTGGGACCATTGTGATCATTCATGATAGATATGGAGAGATTAGTAGGGGAGAAAGGGGGGATAGAAAAGATAAGAAGCTAACAAGAAGTATTAGGAGGTAGATGGGAAATAGTTTCGATGGCTATAGAAATTTGACAGAAAACATATTACGTGCGAAGGTTGCACTTTCCCAACCACTTTAGGTTTCTAATGATGCTGTAGATTAAAGAAGGTTCCATAGTTGAAAAGAAGCTTAGAAACGGTGAAAAGTGAGCACCAATTAGTCTGTGCCGTCTGTAGGCCAGGACTGGACAGCGAAACAGAAGATGCTCAACGCAGAGTCTGCAGTAATCAATTGCAACAAGAACCCAGTTACTAGTAAAGGGCCTGATATTGCAATGACCAGTAATGACTCATCTCATTACTCTAATTTCAGTTTTGCTCAGATTCAACAGTGAATTTGTTCTCTTGGTTGACAGAGTCGGCCAAATAGATCTTGACACATTGTATCTAGATTCGTTGTGCCAGAGTTCATTGGCTCGTTCGTCGAAGAACGCCTCAACGTTTCGAAAAAAGATGACACGTGGTTTGATTGAGTCATCGATTGCTAGATCTGTAGATTGAGATCTTCGTCTAGTTAATTCGTCTCCCTTTTCATTACCCATGATGTCACGGTGTTTCCAAAACTTCTCCACACTCGAAGATGACCTCAGACTTGATATTACAGGATTTGATGGCTTTAAGAGCCGCTGGAATATCCACAAAGATAGTCACATTTGTATAAACAATCCGATCCATTACTTCATAAATTGTAACGTGGTTTTCTAGCCGGCTGAGGTTAACCCAGTCGTGTCCAAGGTCTCCATATGGACCTTATTGATTAAAAATACTAATGTCTCCCTTTCTGGGGTTAAAATCTGATGTTTATTGATTTTAATACTAGTGTGTTTATATATATAAATATGCGATACAAATAATTGATTTCGGGTGGCTTAATAACCCAAATGAAGGTAACATTGATTCCTTCCAATTGTATCCAAATTGTTGAGAATCGGTTAAGATATTGGTGTAGCTCCCGTATACAAGATGATGCGCCTGAAACCCGACTTTTTCCCAATTGAAGCGAAATTTTTCATTGGGTATCGAATAGAGTCTACAATGACTTTTCATGAGATACAGGCTTGAGATGAGAATAATGCGGATTTTGTTAAAATCGTCATAAATATTGAAATATTTGGACAAAAGCTTTTGCCAGATTTTAAAATTTGTAGTAACTGTCCATATATAATTTCATCAGATTCCATGTTAATATGTAGCAAAATAGTGTGCCACCTTTTTTGCCAACTTTTCAAAAGATTTGTGCCCCTTTTTTCAAAAATGCCACTTTTCGAAAAATGTCTGTATGCCTGGGTGTCAGTACGATGATCGGCAACGGCGATTTAACGGTGATCGGGAACGATGTTAGTAGTTGCTTACTGACTAAGTTCTAATACAATCTACTATATCTAACTACGAACAGTAAGCCGAAGCCTTTGTGTGGAACAGTAGACCCAAGTCTCTGTGTGGAACAGTAGACCGAAGCCTCTGTGTGGATGTATTTATGTAGCCGCCAAAAAGAATTGTGAATGATCTAAGTGCAATGAACATCCACAACACAAAATAGCAAGCCTATGCAATGGCAAGCCGCCCTCAGTAGATGAAAGTGAAATACTTCTGTTTGCGGAGTCACAACGTGAATGAGAATTATATGATAGAGTAGCTGACACGAGCAAATGCCTATGCACTCGTTCCTAGTACTCATGGGGTTGCTATGATGGGCGACGTTTTGTATGTATGTGGCTTTAGGCACGTTATAAAATCTCGTAAATAAATCGAATTCCGTAAAAAAAATATGCCAATATCATCATTAACCTCCATGCTTCCCAGTACCTTTGTAATACTGAGACTTGAGCCTTTATTTATTTTGTTTTTACCTTCACACGGTATTTTGTTTATGTCTGTGTCTTTAATATTAAACTTAATGCCATCTGAGGACATAATATTTTGTGGAAATCAGTTGAGATTTCATGCAAATTGATCAATCTTTAAAATGTTAATATTAACTAACAATCAAGTGTTTAGAGTCATTGGCATATTTTGTAAAATTTTTGGCACAAAATTTCAAGATTGTAGTTTCTACATACAAAACTAATTGTTATTAATTATATTTTCAACAATTTTTCCCGTGCATCATCATCATTCATGCTCATCGAGAAAACAAAAACAACAATTAACATAATCTTAAATTGTATCTACCTTTTGTTAATTAAATTGTTTTTTATATATAGAATATAACGCTTTCGAAATATTTACGAATACACGCAGCTGTTGATCCGCATACGATGGCGCGATGAAGGCTTCTTTGTCAAATTGTTTTTGTTTACATTTAGAAGATGAGGAAATGCCATATTTTATTTTTCCCAGTTAGGTTGTTGTTGTTGTCGTTGTTTTGTTAATTTTAACTCATCAGTGATAAATCACACCAAGAAAATGTTTGAAAACATACAATTTGCGTTTTAGAAAAAAAAATAACGAAATATTTCTTTTTTCTCGTTCAAAGCAATGAGGTGGAGGATGGTTATCGGGGTGCCATTTTCATACAATAATTGAAATAAATTAAAAATTTTTATATAATTTCAAAATGTAGTTATCTTCGAGAATCAGCTCAAGTTCGAACTTTCAATTGTTGGTATTTTTAGGATTATGAATGTACTTTCCAAACAAATTTGTTATAAATTGATGTTTTGTGTCAGAAATGTATGCTTCAAATGTTGTCACTGTATTTTCATTGCTATATGAAGAATGGTGCACCCAATTTTCGATATTTTGAGTATTTCCGATTACAAAATCTGGAAAAAATAGAGCTCCAGTTTCTTACTATATCCTTAACATAACTATCCCACCCGTTTTTAAATACATCTGAAGCATTGGAAACTTTATAGCATATGAATCTCAGTATACCTATGGGGTGGAGGTTATAACTATTTAACACCCTCCGAACTTAACACCAATTTATTACTTGTTTATTTTTTGTGATCACTTCCATTCGTTGAGATTTTTTTGTATTCTATATAATTAAATATAATACGTTATTCTTATTATTCTTTATTTCCTCCAAATCTTCTTCGTCTTCTTGATGCACATTGTTATCATTTCTTTTTTTCGTGAGTTTTTTTCTTGGCAATTGTTTGCATATTGGCTTAAATGTTTCATAGTTTTTATATCTGTTGTTGTTTTTGTTATTGTTTTATATAGTCGCTATTGAAGAAGGCAAGCAAATGCGACACGGCGGACAGCGGCTATAAAAAGAAAAGGTTTACAAACTTTTTCTGGCACACTGACTTATTTCAATGCAATCGATTTGACAGACAACAACATTGAAAGAAACAACAACAACGATAACAGCAGAGCAGCAGCCAAACAACCGCAATATTTGCGCCAACTGTTGGCACCATGTTGTTGCTGCAGCCATTGTCATTCCCTCTCTCTCGCACTCTCTCTCCCCATCTCTTTGTGGTTGTTGTCTGTCGCTAATAGAAACAAATATAAAAATAAACAAAATATCGTAGCACCATCAACAACAACACCACCAGCAGAAATTGTAAATAATACAAACAATGTATAGTATATAGTATGTATGTACATACCTGCATATACTCGTATGTATGCAAATAATAAAAACAAACAAAACAAAAAAAAAAAAAAACAATGTCAACAACATATTTATTGTGTGCGTGTTTTGTTTAAATGAGAGCGGCGTAGGCTTATAACTGTCATTTTCTTCATCAATTACCGGCTAAGGAGAATTGTATACTCTTAAAGATGAAATCAAAAACGTCATTCGTTAAATATGTTTACAAGGTCAATGGTCCTGATGAATAAAAAAATTTAGATCCATTTTTATGATAGATCTATAAGAACAGTCCTAACCGAAGATTGACAACTATTTAAAAACATTGAAAATCAGAATGCATAGGATTAATGATCAGAACTTTTGATATTATATGTAACTAGTAGCTTGTTTATCAAAAATCTTAGCTACAAAAAAATTAATTTTGTATTTTGATATCTCAAAAATTTTTGAAGATATAGCCGATTTATTGTGTTAGCATCAAGTGACAGCAAGAGGGCTTCTCAAACTTTAAACGCGTTTTTCTCCAAACAGCGTCTTTGCGAATGGGAGCACGATAACCCAATCGATTTCAAATTTTTGGACGATTCTCTGTGAGTGTATAGTTATCGTATGAACTAGGATAAAGTCAATCGGTGAAGATGTTCCTTATTTTTTAACTTATTTACTTAAAATAAAAATAGTTTTTTTTTTCTAAAGACCGCATTACACTTTGATATGAACAAAATTGTGTCTCATGTCTTAAATGCCTGTGCAAAATCTATTTCAGCCCTTTTAGAACCCATCTGACCGCCTAATTTATAATATCATCCGAACTTTCCTACTGAAGTTACTGCTATTGGGAATTTCGCCTTATTCGAGGGTGTAAGACTACCTCATAGAATATTTTCACTATCGGTTCATATTCAGGCCTCGATACTTTTTCGTATTTTGATAGACCTTATGGCAACATATTTGCCATACAGGTCATAGCTACCATATAGAGTTCCCTTTTTGCCTGACTGTTTCCTAATATCGGTTTATGTAATGATGAAACTTCATAAAGTATATACAGTATGTTTATATTTGTAAACACTAATTGGCCACAATTATGGACCAATCTTCATGAAATTTTGCATGAAGGATGGGTTCTGGTCGAAGAAGGTCCTTATTTTTATACCCTTCACCACACTGCTAGAGGGTATTATGTCTTTGTACACATGCTTGTAATAGGCAAAAGAAATCGAGATAGACCCATGGTTCCTTTTGAGAATATGCATAGAATCATTTTCTGTCCATGTATTTTTGTGAACAAAGTACAGGGCGCATTTAAGATCCGATTTGGATGAAATTTGTCACATGTCACTTATTTGGCCCAAGGACGAACCCTACTGTAATTGGAAAAAATGGGTTCAGATTTAGATATAGCTCCCATATAATGTCGTCCGATTTTATGTAAATGGTGCACCAAACTTCCAATATTGCTTCGATTAAGACAAAATATGGCACAGAGTACTGAATTAGGTCTAGATTGATGTATGCCAAGTTTTGTTGAAATCGGTTAATATTCAGATATACCTCCCATATATAGTTTCGTCAGCCTTTATTTAAATGGAGCACCATACTACCAATATTGGTCCGATTAAGACACACTTTTGCACAGAGTACTGAATTAGGTCTGGATTGATGTATGCCAAGTTTTGTTGAAATCGGTACAGATTTAGATATAGCTCCCATATATAGTTTCGTCCGATTTTATCTAAATGGAGCACCATACCACCAATATTGGTCCGATTAAGACAAAATTTTGCACAGAGTACTGAACTAGGTCTAGTTTGATGTATGCCAAGTTTTATTGGCATCGGTTTAAATTTAGATATAGCTCCCATATATATAAATTTATGGTGGATGCCATGGTAGTTTAAATACGTCCATTTATATATAGATCTTATATATATTTTGCTCAATGATTGACATTATATTTTTCATACATTTCGATTGGTATATGTATGTGTTGTTTTAATTTAGTTCAGTTTCTATTAATTTTACGAAGTTAATTTCGTCCGATTCCATTTCAATGGTTCTCCAAAGATGTTATGGCTATTCAATCTAAAGAATATTATACATATGAGCATCTCTTGTATGTACCCAAAGTGTTGAAGGGTATCATATAGTCGGCCCCGTCCGACTTTTGTATTTTCCTTATTGGTTCAATGTATTTTTTGGACTTCTTTTGCGTTGGCAGCCTTCGGTAATAAAAATACAATCCTTGAAAGTTTATAGGTTTATAGAATTGCTTCTTTGCAAAAGACACAACACATTTTAGAGCCATTCATCGTTGTCTTCAAAACCCATTTGAGTTGGTAAAGATTAAATTTTTTTATTATTAAAAATTCGAACCCAATTAACTTTTCTTACTCATTTTCTCGAGCTTGTTAAAATTACAGCTGAAGATCTTTCATCCATTGTTTGCAAATATTCTATTATTGAAATAAGTGACTGAACCTAAACAATAAAATAACTCAATTTTGAAATCAGTGTTAATTACTGACAATATCCCATTTCCTCCTTTTTTATATTAATTGAGAAAGCACAAAAATAAACATTTACAAAAGAGAGTAATCCATTATTTTCAAATTTTATTCTTTTGTGTAAAAACAATAAAGATAATTTAAATCAGGAAGCAATGAACTTTTCACACCACCTGCACCTACCCTCCTCTTTATTGCATTCCCTTAATAACTGACTTCCTTAACCTATCATCCACCCCATCCATCATAAACTGTAATCATATGATTTTTAACACACTCGTGTAAATTGAATTTTCTATTTAAGTTTACAATTATTGATATTAGAATACCTCGGCAGTAGCAGCAACAACAATAGCTAAGTAATTTTGTAAATTTATTGTGAAATTGCTCCAGTAATTTTATTTAAATTCTATTTTGACGTCATCTTTCATTTACATTATCCATCCACGATTCCTACCAGACTTTATTTCCTACAAAGAAAAAAAATAACAACACCAAACAAATATTAGTCACATGCTGCTGCTGCCCGGTCGATCACACCATTATCAAGAAAGAGAATTCGAAAACAGAATGCTACGGAAAAAATTAGCACAGTTTCTCTAATAAAATACGCATAAATGTGTCAAGGTTAGGAAAATGGGGGGACGGACGAAGGCAGGTGGGTTATATTGAATGAAGATAAAACAACAGAGCATAGCTTTTTGTTTTGTTACCAACCCATTAGATGGTATTCATTCCCAGACGTTATGGAATAGAAATATTTGATAATTCATTATTTTAATTGAGTTATCTGGTTAAGATATGCCCATACACATACATATAAAATATATGAATTCAATTTGAATTATCTATAAATTATTATGGTTTCTTTTGGACTACATCACTGTTGGGAATATATTGACAACACAAAAGGTCAATTGAAAAATTAAGGTTTGACCCAGAACTGTGGTATGAACTAGAATTATTGACTATGCTCGGAAATTAGCAAAATGACGGACCTAGGAAGATTATTTCCTATTTCCAATCGTAAATATCGTAAACGTTTTCGCTAACACCTGTCGCTTCCACAATAAACCAATTATATCTCCTATAGTTTTTGAAATTTTAAATTGAGCATAAAATATAATAAATAATAAATATAATATAATATAATAAATAAATTAAGGAAATAGCAAACAAAGGATTGAAAATGAAGTAAACACACTCAGTATGGTGGCAAATGCAAAACGTTAAATGCTGTAATAATTTCATCTTTAAACTCAGTTATATAAACTTAACTGCGTATAATTATTGTGTGAGGGTTGATCCAATTTTGTTCGAACTTAATTTTATATTTTGAACAGGTGTAAAATGGTAATATTTTTAGAAAATCGTTTATTTAATTAACCTTTAATAAGTATCAGTAATCTAAATTACCCTCTTCTGATTCCTCTGAATATGTTCTTCTTTTTTACTCCTATATCGACATGTGTTTGAACTGCAATTATCACAATAATGATGCTGATTACTAATCATGAGCTAACAGCAACAACAACTACAACAAACCACATTTCTGTCTCGTCTGATGATATTTGAACACATGTTGAATGAATTAATTAGTAACATATTTATTTTATTTTTTTTTTTTTGTCCATTGTATTTGTATAAAAATATAAATTCCGGTATTCCGCATATTGGTCAAATAAAAACAAACTCAAATCATTCAGTCATCTGATACAAATTTTTATGCAGTGCTAATTGATAGCTCAGAGATTAGTATCAAATAGCTGGGATAGAATTTTTATAGTCGAAGTAGGAATACTCAAATCAAGGGAGACATGACAAAATGCCAATCCAAAAAAATCTAGATTAAATCTTTTTACTACATGATCCAATAATAGCTCAAAAATCGACTCTGGCTCAGTCAGCATTCATCTCCAAAACCAACACCTTCAGAAATCGTTTGTCCTCGAATTTACAGTAATTCGGTAATTCGTGTTATAGGAAAAATTTTCTTTTAACATTTTATAGGGACATTCTTGAATTAGTGCAGGTTCGAATTGAGTCAAAAAACAACATTCAATTTTTTGAAACCGAGCCACCTATGAAAAGAAAAGTTACACTTTACATTTATGATTTGGCATATAACCCACATAAAATTCCCGAAACATTTTAGGCACTTTTAATATTTGTTCTCTTGGGAACTTCTACAAAGCTAAGATGGCGATGCTTTCTATATTCGTGAGTGCGGTAGCTTTTTTAACATTTTATTGTTTTTATTACAGCACTGTAGAAGGTGATAGTGTTGCCATCTATCGGTGCATAAAAACTACGTCTCTTTGAATTTTATGTAGTGGTTGGGGTCCCTACTTTTGTAGTGTTACCATTTCCCTCTGAGTGGCGCTATCCCTTGTAATTCCTCTTTTGTGTATACACATGTGTTGATACCCTGACCGAATTTTTAATCAAATGATAAAAATCTTCTGGCAATTAATGGCGACCATTGTCCCTATATATTTTCCGCATATTTTAAGGTCAAAATCCTGATTCGACTGCACATAATTTGGTTTATTTCAGAAGATTTAATGTAATCATTTATATGTTTGTCGTAGGATTTGAATTATTTTTTTTTTAATTTTTTGAGTGTGGAATTTATGTAAGTCATTAAATAGCGGCATTCAAGACAAACAACAATTAAAGCCAACAACCTTATAACACGACAAAAAATTAAATTTTGTTATAGTATAAAATGACAAAGAGATGAATAAACGCAAACCAACAATCGTGAGATGAATGCCCATTGTATATTTTAAATTTCAAATGGTTTCAGATTATTTCCTTCTGTCATTGTTCTGTAATAAACATTTTATATACACGGCGGCTGCAGAATTTGTTTTTGATAACTAGCATCTGGTCAATGCAAGGCGATTGAATAGAAAAGAATACATATATTTATAAAATATTTGTTCTAAATGCATTTCTAACGTTCAGTGTATTGTTCCCGAATTGGCAAAAATATTCGTTGTCACTTTTGTTTCTGAGCACCATTGAAGCAATTCACTAAAAGACAACGAGAAAGTAATGATGCTCCCACTTGTTTTCATATAATTCGGTAAAATCTCCATTTACCAATAAAAAAATTAAATGTAAATTTCATTTGTGCTGATCATAAATTCTATACAAGGGTCAATTTTGAGTCATTAACCGCTTTAAAATTATTATTAAGGTAACCAGATTGTGGATACCCATACCATTGGATACCCATACCATTGCACATCCGTTGCAAAATTCGTTCGCTTAATTTAGTCTTATGACATTTCAATTTAATTTAGTCTTATGGCATTTCTCTTAATGCTGATGTCCCTAAATTGTTTCTCTTAGTCATTACCTCTTGATTTGAAAATATTCAGCCTGGTTTATGCACTCTAATTTGTTCAAAGTATTTATATCGACCCACAACAACACACGATGAAGAGCTCGGATGCAGGTTTAAAAAAGAGAAACATACATAAAGTATAGTACAAATAAAAATTATAGTTTACTACCCGTATAAAGCAAAAATTCAACTACGGAAGTTACTCGAATTACCAAGGCTGCTGGTATATAAATATACTTTATAATTATAAGATATCTAATACGATTTCTGTATCATTACCTTACCGAGTTGGGTAATTAACGCACGTGCTACATACCTTAGGTGCGCCGCCCGTTTCTCAGATTCCTCTCCGGAGTTGAACGCTGTTTCTACTTTACCCGTTGAAACCATGGTATTCCTAGATACTGCCATCAAAAGCTGATAGGGCACACATTTAAAATATCTGTCGTCGGTACAATGAAATACAATTTGCAAGTGATCTACAAAAACGATCAGACATCACTTGGTTTTACCTAGAGATGGACAATTGTCGTTAATCAAGCGGTTCGACCTTTTTCGGTTCGCCCAAAAAAAAAACTAGATTCTTCGTTTAGTTCCATAGTTCGTCAAATTTAAAAAAAATGGATCAAAAGGAACTTGGAGAAGGAACCGGGGTTTAAGTCTGATCGTTCCTGGTTCGGAATAGTTCCTTTGAACTAATTCGTTCCTGAACGACACAACTCTTGTATTAGCCTAATAAACAGGTTTGTATATCAAAATACAAAACCTGGCCCTTTATGGCCCGAACTATTTCCGTGGTTATAGAACTATTTTCTGTCCAAGGGCTTAATGCAGCTATCCTAAATAGGATATGAACAAAATTTGGCACCGCTACATCATTCGGGAGATACAGTCCTGAAAAATAAAAGTTCAATATCAAGAAAACCAAATGCTAAACCGACGGGAACATTTATGAATTTTGATTTATTCTCTATAATTTTTTTATACAAAAATCAAAAATAATTATGATGGCAGAAATCGTCAAATTCGAATTCGAAGCGATTTAAATAGTTTGCACTGTATACACAAATTAGTACTGTACACTTTACCGAATTTTTTTTTTTTTTTTCGAACGTTCCCATGAAATTTGAGTTGATTGTTTTAGATTTTTCTTTTGATATGTGTCGTCCATCATAAGGTCTTGACATATGAAATATAAAGAATATATATCTACCAGCTACATATTAAATATAAGCTCAGGGCAACATTGGGCCATAAAGGGTTAAAAATGTACAGCTTATTTGCCCAGTTTGTAATTACAGTTGCTATAGTTTTGGCCACCAGTATAAATAAATATAGTACAAATAACAATTATAGTTATACTACCCGGATAAACATCAAGTTTCACTACAGAAGCTTCTGAAATTACCCCGGCTACTGGCACCAGACATGCTCTCCAACAGGTTAAAGTTAATATTTATTCTAATTACGCGCTTTCTGATAGGACAGATATTTGAAAGATCTGTCGTCTGTACGAAGCCATGTGATCTGCAAGTTATCTAGAATTGATCAAACATCGCTTGGTTGTAGCCCTCCAAAAAGGTCGGTGTTTATTATGCATGTATTAACTCTAGAATTACCAACATATGTACCACCATTAAAATAATATAGGTTTGAATTTAAAAGACCTTCCTTCGGTATTACACCATACGATCTGCTAATTATCTAGATTTCAACTATATAAACCTATCCGAGATCGCTTAGTATTAGCCTAATAAATGTAAACGCCCCAATGAGCTGTGTTTATAATGCGCAGTTATAAAAGTAACTCTTAACGATCTAAAGAACCATAACTTTTATAAATAATGAGCCTTTCGCTTAAAATTGTATGAATGAAATGGAATGTAGGACTGAATTAAATGAAACATTGGGACTAAATAAATGACGACGTTTCTGTTGCTATAATAGGTTCGTTTTAAGATATTGAAATTTAAAGATCTGTCGTCGGCATGATGCCATACGATCTACAAGTTATCTAGATTTTCATATAACCGATCAAAGATAGCTTAGTTTTAGCCTAAAGGTTCATGTTTGTAATGCATATATTAGCTCTGAAATTACCACAGATAGCTAAGTAACTGTTAACGATCTAAGGAACCATAACTAATACAATGATATTTATATTATACTAGTTTCAATATTTCAACCTGAACTCTTGTTTCGCGCGTATAATATAATTTGGTGTACGCAGACTTCTTTGTCTGAGTGTATAATACTCTTCATTTTTGTGTCTATATTTTATCAAATTAAATCAATATACACATTCTAAAATCCATTTTTTATTTTCATGTCTACCATTAACGAAAAATGTCTGAACTCTGTGTCTCAATAAATCCAATCAATTTGCGTATCATAATTTTTGTTTTATTTACCATGCGTCACATAATTTCGCCTTTTCGCCCAGATAATGCTATCAAGCTGTCTACCATTAAAATACATATATACTCAAGGCCTCTTACTTGTTTACACATCACCTTATCTCATAATTGGCCAAATTTTTATTTTGTCAACAATCAAAATAATTGTTTCGGGATTCTTTTTTGCAATGGCTGCAAAATGCGTTTCTATTTCTCACGCTCTCTTTCTCTTGTTTAAAAACAAACTTTTCCATAACCATTTTAATGATTTACTATTTGCTTATCAATTCCACTATTGTGATATTCGAAATGTATTAATTACCGTAATTTGATTAATATCTAGACATTTCTGGATTAGAACTGGGAATATTTGGCATAGTTTTCGATAATCCACATTGAGTTTGTCATTTTTTTCGATAATGTTTTATTGATTATGTTCAAAGTCCCGTTTACTGAATAAATATGAAGTTTTAAGGGCTTTTTCATATAAATTTTGGTAGTGTTTTTGGTATCCTACTGCCTGACAATCTTTAACATAAAGGGTACTTTCAAATTATGATGCAAATCAAACCCAAATTGCTTAACAAATTCTGAACCTTTTAAAATTTTTCATTACAAACGATGACTATTTCCTTACTTTCCGCAATACCGGTTAGTCATTTCTACCAGTCTTTAGATGACCCCCATTACAACTTCTAAGCAAAATGGGGAACATATTGTAAGTTTTAAATATGATCTCTTCTAGGGTATTAATAGCGAAAAAGCATTTCGCACTCGATGATGGGAACGGATGCCGATTTAAATAGGAGGAACATACATAAATACAACTACCTATGTAAGAACTCCACCATTTACATACATAATGCATAGTACAAACTATAATTATCGTTCTACAACACATATGAATCACAAGTTCAACTACGAACATTTTAATCACAACAACATTAATATACGCTAATGAATCTGGAATTAATTCGACTGCTAACACCAGATATGTCCTTCAATAGGTTCATTTTATGGGACATAAAGTGCTATACTGTTATTTTGTATCATTTCCCGAGCTGGAAGGAGAAGGTAATTTACGTACCTGCTGCCTCAGACTCTCTCCGGAATCGAACCCTGATTCCCCTTGCAAGTTGCAATCATCGCAGTCCTAGATACTATCATCAAAAGTTGACAGGTCAGACATTGAAATATCTGTCGCTATAAGGAGAGCGTACGATCTGCAAGTTATCAAGGGATGAAATATGGCTGGTTTTTAGCCTTTTAATCTTAACTACTTTAATACACGATATTGGTTCTGGAACTACCACGACTATGTCCTTCAATAGGTTTATTTTATGGGACATAAAGTGTTGTATTATTATTTTGCATCATTTCCGGAGCTGGAAGGAGGAGGTAATTTACGTACCTGCTGCCTTCTTTCTATGTGTTTCTCAGTTTCTTCCCTGAAATCGAACCCTGATACCCATTCCAAGTTGCAACCATTGCAGTCCTAGATACTATCATCAAAAGTTGAGAGGTCAGACATTGAATGATATGTCGCCATCAGGAGAACATAAATCTGCAAGTTATCAAGAGCTTAACCATATAAAGGATGATATATGGCTCGGCTTTAGCCTTATAAAAACACACATTCCAAAGGTCCATGTTTATAATGCATGTATTAGCTCTAGAATTACAACAATTATGTATTTTTTTAAAATCTTAGGCATGTTTTGCAAGAGAATTGACTGGATGTTGATATTTTTAACTCTTATTCGGTAGAAAATCATTCCGCCCTCCAAACTATTACGTGATATATTTAAAAATATATCAGAACCCTATTTAAAACAGACCACTTATTCTATACAAGTCTTAAAATTTCAGAAAAAAAATCAGCTTTCCTACAAAAAGGTTACTAGTCCACAAATCATTGACCCCCGATGTGATTAATGCAGCACAACATCTCTGTCATAGAAGTTTAAATTCATTTGATTAAAATGTATACATTTATTTTCTCGAAAACTCGTTATTACCGGTCCCGTCACTTCGATTCCATTGTCTGTGGTTAATCAATCATAAAATACTGCTTATTTTTTCTACATCCCAACAAAATGTTTTTTTTTTTTTTTTTTTTTTTTGAAAAATCGTGTGTATTAAGCTTCACAACCATTTGTTATGACTCGAAACTATTTCATTCCGATTCTCTGGCCCTAGCCTAACAACAGCGACAGAGATTCACAATTTCATGATTTCAATATTATTTTTCACAATAATATAATTATTTTCAATGATTGCAAAGGTCTTCAGAGGTTATCATCAATATTATTACCCGATGTGTTTTGTGTCAAATAAACCGGTTCCAACTGGTTTCAAGAGCGTGAGGGATGTACAATTCAAACTGAATTTTTATATAGAATAAAATAAGTAACAGCTTCATAAAATATTATTTTGTCAATTCAGCCCCTAGTAGCGAAGCGGTTCTTTTTTATTTATTAGAAAAAAAACAACACAAAGGGATCTACGTATTTCGCAAGAATTGTGGAAACAAAATATGGACCTGCTAGCTCTAAAATTGGTGCAGTGACGAACCACGTTGAAATTGGAAAGTATGGATGGAGGCTAGAATGACAATCGGATTTTGGATATAAAATCGGAAATGGATCAAACACATACGTTTTATTAATCATTTAAATGCAACTCTTATTTAAATATTTGAAATTTACGGTTAACTATGTAAATATTTTGTAAATAGCACCAAAAACTAGAGAAGAATGTTGCTTCCCATAAGTAGTACCTATGCTCAATCCAATTTAAATAAAATCGAGACACTCCGTGTCTGGACTCCCCGACTCTAATTCGTTTAACGAACACTGAAGACTCTGATCACAAGCTGGAAGTAGTTCCTAAACAAGGAGTAAAAAATTAATCGTTTAAGTCTTGTTATTTCGGATGCTTTCCGCTCGCGAGATGCTTTATTGACGCCCAACGTGAAGCCGGCTTTATTGGCACACAACATGGAGCGTGCTTTATTGACGCCCAACGTTCGAGCTTCTTTAACCTATTAAAACCCAAATTTGAACAGGAAACCGATTTGAGGCTAGAATGAAATCCTATTCTTAGTTCAATTGATTTTACGATTTAATATCTGAATCACAGCTGTACCATCAGTATATTTGCAAAGTAGTATTGTAGGGCAATGCAGTGGATAGTGTGCCATACTACAAACCGTTGGGTCTCGGGTTTGAATCCCAGCAGGGGAGGAATAAATTCCATCGCAGAGGTTTTCGAATATTTGTACAGCTCTCTCTAGATTAATTCAACTGAATCCGCATAACTTACCAATATCCAAACTGGGAAAGTACACATGAGGATAACACAAAATAGGAGTGACACCCAGAGGAAAACAGCAACACTAAATAAAGAAGGACAAAATTCAAGAAGGCACTGTTTCTAAGCAACGATAGATGGCAGTCCTATCGCCGAGGACAAACTACAGCAAACTCATTATCTATTTAGTTAGAATAAAAAATGAAAATTTTCGAGTTCAGCAAACCGTACAAATCGACATAGAATTATTTTCCACTCAAGAATAATTAAATCAGAAAAATATAAATAAATAGTTTTCAAAAGATTTACACCAGTTCGTCTTCGGACGGCTCATAAGACAGACGCATTTTAAAGAGTTAATCACGCCTACGGGCTTAAAAAATTACAAAATGGCGCTTTGTTAAGCTTTCGATTAACTTGCCACGTATTTTATCTACCGAACTTAACGAAAAGTAGTTTATCATCGAATACAAATTTGAACGAAATTTGTTTATAAGAAGATCCCGTAATCAGTAATCCAAAAGATTCACAGATTGTTAGACGGTGTCTACATATGGTGTATGGTCTTATAACTTATATTTTAATAGAAAGTGGACTAGTTGGAGGAGGTCCCGCCTTCAGTTTTTAAAAATTGAAAAAAAGGTTTTCACCTAAAATCCATATATATATTTATGAATTTATTACAATGCAATCTATAGCCATACTATTCCTCCCAACTGTATTTAATGATTGGACGTCGTCGTCACCCACCTCTCCCTCTAGATTTATTGTTATTATTCAGTATATCAAGCTACTTGTCATCAATAAAACAAAATTATAAATAATTTTTTTATTGCTCAAATTACAACGTGTCAGTTATCATTTTTTGTTGTTGTTGTTGGATTTTTTTCATTTACGCTTGAGACACAATCGACATACTGAATATCACAATAATCACTTAACTTGTAATACGTTGTGTACTTTGTTTACAAAATATGTACGAGTGCCTATATAAATATTCGAATGCCCTTCCACCTCCTTATAGGAGCGTGTCTGTGACAATTACTCTATCATCTAAACGAATTAAAATTTATTGCAGAAATGAGTATTTTGTTTTGTCTGACAATCTTATGAAATTAAATATAATTACAATATTTCCGATGTCGGAGTACTAATATACTAAATATATTTAAAAAAAATAAATTTTCACAATTTTGATTAAAATCTGTAATTTAGTTTAATTAATTTATTTGACGTAATATGACAATAAGCTATAATATTATTAGCAATGAAATTGATAATCTAAACCCACTAGGTTTACTAAATCCAGTAAAATGTAAATGTACCATAATTTGAAATCTAAAATGAAAATAAAAAAAATCATGCAAAAACTCTTGTATATTTCTGGATTGCAGTTTCCCAACAAACTTTTCTTCACTGAAAGGAATAATGTAGGAAATTGTTGTTTAAACTGCTGCCGATGTCATTAGAAACGGGATCGTAGGGGATATACGAAAAAGTGGACATATACCGATAAGTTCTTCCATAGAGATTTTATAACCCATTGGACACAATAAATGCAAAATCTCAAAATCGTGCAACATCGTTTAAAGACTTTTTATCCAACCATGGACTAATACTAATAAGGACTATATTGAATATTTATTTTAAAATATTTTAGAATAAATATTGAATATTTCTACCCCACAATAATCAAAATGACAAAAATACCAAAAATATACCCTCCATTTTTGGTATTTTTATCATTTTGGTTACGGATTGATTCAATATATGGTAGTTAGATTTGACACCCAATCAGAATACTGTTACGAATATAACTTTAGATTTAAGTTAATTTAGATGAATTCCGTTAATTTAAGAATTTGAATTGTAACGTAAATTTCTACTACGCAGTTTATTTGAATAACTTCACAACAACAACCACTGTATAGATTTTTCTACATCCTTCCATTTCCTCTTTCATTTTCTATTTTGTTATTGTCGTACAATTCTTGTTAAACGTCATTCCTCTTTCTTTGTTATTCCCTCGCCTGTATATGTGTTGTTGTTATTCCTCTTTCTTTGTTATTCCCTCGCCTGTATATGTGTTGTTGTTATTGTAAGTTTGTTTACTCAAGTTTGTTGTTGTTATTGTTACTCAATGTGTTTGTTGCATTGGTAGATTGTTCGTGATCTAGGTGTTACCAGATCGTCTAGAAACTTCTGTAGCGACAGGCCGGGCTCATATAAATAGAGGGAATGGAAAGGCAGTGAGTCAGTTGTGAATCAGATCGCGAATTGAAACCGTCGTGTAAAGTAAAGTGCAAAGTAAAGTTGTGTGAATAAAATCATTGTAATAATCGTAATCAGAAAGAACCCGCGTTTTATTTGGTACGAATTGTATCGGGAAATAAAACAACGTCTACACGGGATTTAGCAAAATCCAAGAACGTAACAATTGGTGTCGGAAGTGAGATTACGATAATACTACGATGAAGTTTAAGGATCTACGAGTGGAAGACTTAAAGAAGGAGCTCAATAAATTGGAATTGTCCTCTACTGGCAACAAGGCTGAACTACAAAAACGTCTGTTGGATGAGTTCGAGCGCCGTGGTATGAACATCGATACATATGAGTTTGACAGTAAGGATGAAGTGGATTTATCGGAAATGGGCGAATCCAACGGTGGGGAAGTCTCGTCAGTAGCTGCCAGGGGTGACGATTTCAGAGAAATGCTGGACAAAATGTTTGAGGAAAATTTCAGAAGGAGCGAAGAGAATTCCAGAAAGTTAGAAGAAAACACCAGACGAATGTTCGAAGAAAATTCGAGAATAACGAACGAGAAACTCGAGTACATTACAGAAGTTATTGGAAGGAGAGTGGAAACCGTGGAGGTCCAAATTAAAGATTTGGATAAGAAAGTGCAGTCGGTTGACGAGAAATTTCTGGCCCACGACCACAGGTTTACGAATCTGGAGAAGAAAATTTCGGAACTGGAAATTAAAGGTGGTCCGGTGCGAGCTCCTGATAACACACTAAAAATCAAACCTCCTGTATTCGACGGCTCTACGTCATTCAATGTTTTCAAGTTACAGTTCGAGACAGTGGCTTCTAGAAATTCGTGGAACGACAGCGACAAAGCGGTTGCACTACTTCTGGCATTGAAGGGCAGTGCTGCGGATGTTATACAGAGTATTCCTGTCGCTTCTAGAAGCAACTATGAAGATGTTATTGCTGCACTGGAACGTAAGTACGGAGGCGAACATAAACAAAACATCTACCTTATGGAACTAAGGGGAAAAGTACAGAGGGCAAACGAGACGCTACAAGACTTTGCAGCTGAGGTGGAACGTTTGGTGCTAATGGCGTATCCAGGAGAGAATCACCCATTGCTGGACCGTATGAAAATCGAAACCTTTGTGAATGGCATACGTGACCCTGAGATTAAATGTGCAACATATGCGTCACCAAAAGCGTCGTTTGCCGAAACTGTGTCGTTTGCCCTTGCCCAAGAGACGGCAAGAATGATTGTTAAGCCCCAGACCCACAAGATTAGCCAACTGGAGACCGAATGTTGCGAACACAAATCTCTCGTTAACTTGATCAAGGACGCCATGAGGCGGGTAATAGAAGAAACAAAGTTAGTAGGGATGACTAAGCCCAGGGTTAGATGCTACAACTGCGATAAAGCAGGTCATATTGCACGCGAATGCAGAGCTAAGCGCAAACGATCCAGGTCATCGTCACCACCTACAACGAAAGATGGTAGAAGAATGGCTCAACAGTCCACCAATGAGTCACCGTTGAACAGAATCGAGCACAGAGAAGACGGAAAACACGGTAATGCTGATGCCCTGTCTCGTCGGCCATGCAAGGTAGAATACAGCCACTGCTCAAAGGCTGAGAGCAAAGAGAATATCGTCGACGTCCGACGATTGCAGTTTGAGTCGGGAGAAGATTGGTCGACGGAACAACGAAGAGATCCCATTCTGGGCAAAATAATTTCGGCCATAGAAACGGGCAAGCGACCTAGTCGGAAAGAAATTACCTCCGAAAGCCCTCTTTTAAAATCCTATTGGGCCCAGTGGGACAGTCTACTTATAAAAGATGGTTGCCTATATCGCAAATGGGAAAGTGAGGACGGTAAATCTCACCGGAACTTGATCGTCGTCCCAGACTCCAAGATAAGGGATGTCTTGTCGGAGTTTCACGATGGGCCAAGTGGAGGACATCTTGGCATAGCAAAGACCGCTGAAAAGGTGAAGCAGAGATTCTACTGGGTCGGCTGTCAAAAATCCATTGCCGACTGGATCGCCAATTGTGAAAGGTGCATAAAAGCTAAAGGTCCAACACGGAAGAGTCGAGGCTACATGCAGCAGTATAATTCAGGAGCCCCTTTTGAAAGAATCGCAATGGATGTAGCTGGACCGTTCCCCACAAGCGACTCTGGGAACCGGTATGTCTTAGTGGTCATGGATTACTTCAGCAAATGGCCGGAGGTTTATGCTATCCCAAATCAAGAAGCCAGGACAATTGTGGATGTGTTCAGCAAAAATTGGATTTGTCGCTATGGTGTTCCATCTGAGGTTCATTCCGATCAAGGTAGGAATTTTGAATCAGCGATCTTCAAGGAAATGTGTGACTCCTACGGAATTAAGAAAACCCGAACGACGCCCCTACATCCACAATCAGATGGCATGGTGGAAAGATTCAATCGCACCCTTGAAGAACATCGACGGAAAGTGGTGGACAGTGGCCAACGAGACTGGGATGAGCATATTCCAAAGTTTTTATTGGCTTATAGATCGGCCATGCATGATTCCACATCCCGGACCCCAGCCAAAGTTCTGTTCGGAAATGAATTAAAGCTACCTGGCGATTTGATATTCGGCGCTACCCCAAATGACGATGTGAACCAAGATGAAGACAGCCAAAACTCTTTTAGTAAAGTCCAAGATGCAGTCCGACATCGAATAAAAATGGTTAGCAACCGCATGAAGGCAAGGTACGATCGAGCGGCAAATACCGATGGGTTTCAAGAAGGGCAACTGGTACTATTGTTTAACCCACAACGAAAGAAAGGACTATGCCCCAAATTGCAAACGCACTGGGAAGGACCCTACAAGATTGTCACGAAAATAAATGACGTCGTTTATCGCATCCAGAGGAGCGACAGTCCCAGGTCGAAGATGAAAGTAGTACATTTGGAGCGGCTGACCCCCTACGGAACGGGAACTGTGCCTATTCGGGACGAACAGGCTTAAGCGGGGGGCAATGTTACGAATATAACTTTAGATTTAAGTTAATTTAGATGAATTCCGTTAATTTAAGAATTTGAATTGTAACGTAAATTTCTACTACGCAGTTTATTTGAATAACTTCACAACAACAACCACTGTATAGATTTTTCTACATCCTTCCATTTCCTCTTTCATTTTCTATTTTGTTATTGTCGTACAATTCTTGTTAAACGTCATTCCTCTTTCTTTGTTATTCCCTCGCCTGTATATGTGTTGTTGTTATTCCTCTTTCTTTGTTATTCCCTCGCCTGTATATGTGTTGTTGTTATTCCTCTTTCTTTGTTATTCCCTCGCCTGTATATGTGTTGTTGTTATTGTAAGTTTGTTTACTCAAGTTTGTTGTTGTTATTGTTACTCAATGTGTTTGTTGCATTGGTAGATTGTTCGTGATCTAGGTGTTACCAGATCGTCTAGAAACTTCTGTAGCGACAGGCCGGGCTCATATAAATAGAGGGAATGGAAAGGCAGTGAGTCAGTTGTGAATCAGATCGCGAATTGAAACCGTCGTGTAAAGTAAAGTGCAAAGTAAAGTTGTGTGAATAAAATCATTGTAATAATCGTAATCAGAAAGAACCCGCGTTTTATTTGGTACGAATTGTATCGGGAAATAAAACAACGTCTACACGGGATTTAGCAAAATCCAAGAACGTAACAATACTATATAATACCCTTCACCACTATGGGTATATTAAAAAGATGCACCCTAACAGAAAGGCCATTAACATGAAATTGAATGAAGTAAAATATGAGCTAGATCTACATCTGGACGGATTCCAACAAAACTCGACAGACGTTTTTATGTCAATCAGCCTAACTTTGAGTCTTTGGTGCACCATTTATTTAAAATCGGAAGAAAATATATATGGGAGCTATATCTAAATTTGATCCGATTTTCACGAAACTTACTACTCATCATTCTAGACTGAAGTCAGTACGCTATACAAAATTTCGTGCAAATCGATAGATATTTAGGGACTTTGGTGCACCATTTACATTAAATGGGACGAAAATATATATGGGAGCTATATCTAAATCTGAACCGAGGATCACGAAACTTAACACTCGTCGTTCTAGACATAATTCAGTACCTTATGTTGAATTTCTTTCAAATCGAAAGATATATAGGGACTTTGGTAAACTATTTACCTAAAATCGAACAAAAATATATATATATATGGGAGGTATGTCTAAATTTTAATCGATATTTCCTAATTTCAATAGGGTTCGTCCTTGGGCCAAATAAGTGACTTATGCCAAATTTCATCCAATTCGGATCATAAATGCGACCTGTACTTTCTATGCATATTCTCAAAGGGAACCATGTGTCTATCTCGTATCCTTTTACATGTTACAAACATATGCACAAAGACATAATACCCTCCCTGTACCACAGTGTGGTGAAGGGTATAAGAATAGTTGGAGTTAAGACCAATTTTCGAAGAAATCAGATAAATTTTTTACGTATCTAAATCTTATTTTTAGAATATTGTTTATCAACCATAAACAACAAAAAACAGAAACTCGTCGTATTTTTTTTTTTTTGTTATTTATTGATCAAACTGCGCACAACTGTCAATTACGTTTCTACATACCTAAAGGCATATTTAATTTCATTGTTCATTTTGTTTACAAATCCAATTTATTAATATAGAATGACAATTATTAAAGGTTGGTTGCCATGCTAATCTTATAAATGCCATTTTTCCGCAACTCTTTGAGAGTTTTTTATTTATTTATTTTTTTATTATTATTATTTTTATTTTTTGGCAGATCAAGAGAATAACTTCGATATATATTGTTCTGCTATTTAACTAAAATATTTAATAAGAATAGGATATTGATAAACTATAAAATAAATATATTTTGTATAGAGGACCTATAAAGGTCTTCCTTTTGAAAAGTTATATGTCGATATATAATATGTCTCTTTCATAAAAGGTCTCCTTCTATAGATGACATATAAAGAGGTTGTTATAAATGTTCTTCTATCTCAGTATACCTATAAAAATTATTCTATTTTCAAAGGACCAATATGTAGTATTCTATCTATAGAAGTCCTATAAAATATCTTCTATATATCTTCTTAAAGGTCCCCTTTTATAGAGAATCTACAAATCGATAGAAGCCCTTTAAAAGTTTTTATAAAAGTTCTAACCTGAGAGAACCTATAAAAGATCTTGCATCTATAGAAGATCTATAACTGTTTTTCCATCTGTTGAGAGCCACAAAATTCCTTCTATGAACAGAAAATCCGATCATATATATATCCTATAAATAATTTACATTCTTCTTATTCAATAAAACAATTTAATTAATATATCATAGAAAAATACCTTGAAGAAAACAAAAAAAAAATATTTATATTGTAGCATTTCTATTATTTCACATTTCTACGACGACCAAGACCATGACCTTGTTCAATATACACTTTAGTTTCCTCTTCAATTCTAGTCGTTGTGGTGTTGGTGATTTAACGATATATATATTTTTTTATTTTATTCCTATAAATTACTGAAATAGACAAAACAGGCCTTACTCGAACGAACAATAACAACGTCTAACAAATTGTAGGCAATATGAATATGTATTTCGGTATGTATTTTTTTGTTTTTATTCGCATTGAACTTGCTACTAGAAAGAAAGTTCGACGGCAGCAGCATACGTGATTCTGTGTGATTCACAGAAACTTGCAGAACAACAATTCTACACACCGCTTATCGATAACCAACCGAATTTGGTCAATGGAAATTTACAAAAAGAAAAAAATAAATAGAAGCAGACATATGTTTTGGCATTTGCCAAACTAAATAAACATATGTTTGTTTGACTGATAAAATTATTTTTGTTGTTGTTTTTTTCTTTTGGTTTGTTATTGCACAATTTTTCTAAAATATTCTATTTTGATTAATTACCCAAGGTGTGGGAAATTTTTTGATTATCATGTGATATGGCCAAAGGGACTGAAGTTTTAATTTTATTTAAATGTTGTAGATGACAGATCTGAGCAGAAAAAACAGCACCAAAAATTCTCGGCCGAACTACTCTAATTCTGTGCTGAGGACGGCGGACAGTTTTCAAACGCCCTTTCAATGCATGTTTCCTTTCTTAATGGCAATAAATTGATTTAGAACTGCAAAACATATTGCAAGCAATCCATAAATTTTTCTATTGACGTTAACAATTCTAATTGCATAATTCAATTTTGCAAATGTTTTTGATGACATAAAACATTATTTAGAATTTTCTTTTATTTTGTTGTTGTTGTTTTTTTTTTTTTTTTTTTTTGTTTTTGCAATACACGCGTGCCTCAAGATGATAATTTATTTTTAAAACACTTAAATAATCTTTTTTTTTTTTTTGGTACTACGTATGGACATTAGGTTGGGTACAACAAAACCAATTTCGATTTGTATTAGATTCAAACGAATTCAACCACAGATTCCGAAAAAACACAGAGAAAAATTGTCAATTAATTAGAGGAGAAGTGAATTATTTGATACAGAAAAAGAGTGAAACTTTTTTCCTAAATAATAAATAATTTTAATGACACCTCACAGGAAAATTAATATTTTTTAACATTTTTATATTAATGTCCTAATTTTTTGATATTGAATTTTTTTTTTGTCTTACACCACCCTAATATTCTCTTGACGTTAGCCAGTAAACATTCTTAACAAAATATTCTTTTTAAGTCAAATAACATTTTTTTTCGTCGGATGCTGCTGATGTATATAAATTTTTCAACAAATAGATTTTAAGTGCATTATAAAAATAATTCAACGGAAAAATACCCAAAAGAAAATAATTAAATTGTTAGTCGAATATCGTATCGTAAATGTAAAATATAAATTCCTTAAATTTTGAAAAAAAAAAATTAATTACAAGGAATGAATTATACAACGTTTATTTACATCGGACGAAACTATGGGAGCTATAACTAAACATACATAAATTTGGACTTAAGGGAACCCCACCCATTATCGATTTTAATTTTTCAAGATTTTCAATGGGCTGGTAAATCAATACCAACGCTTGTTAAGGTTTGTAACTTTGCACATATATATTTGAAGATTTAAAAGAGAAGAAAAATAACTTACAAAAAATTATTTTATTGCTTTGTTGTTGTTTTTTGTAATTAAAGAAATGTCTTTATTTTTAATGGCGGGCATGATAACTCCTCACTGGAACATCGGAATCCAAAAATTCCAACGGTGTTAGAAAGAGTACATGTCTGGCTCTCGTATGAACTAGAATTATTGACTTCGCTCTAATATTAACAAAATGGCAGACCTTTGAAAACATATTTTTGGAAAATCGCCGATTTTTGACCAAAATCCAAATTAAAAAATAAGGAAGATCTTCACCGATTGGCTTTATCCTAGTTCATACGATAGCTATACACTCACAGAGAAACGTGTAAAAATTGGGAATCGATTGGGTTATTAGTTTTTGAGTTATCGCGCCCGCCATTCGCAAAAGAGAAAAACGCGTTTAAAGTTTGATGAACCCTTTAGCCGTCACTTGATGCTGACACAATAAATCGGCTATATCTTCAAGAGTTCTTGAGATTTTCACTTGAAATTTTGTAGAGACATTCTTGAATTAGTGTAGAATCGAATTAAATCAATCGGCCTACATTTGACTCTATGGTGCTCCATTTACATAAAATCGGACGAAACTATATATAGGAGCTATATCTAAAAATGGCATCGATTTAACAAAACTTCGCATGCGTCAATCTAGACCTAATTCAGTAAGCTGTGCAAAATTTTGTCTTAATCGGACCAATATTGCTCCAGTATGGTGCTCCATTTACATAAAATTGTTAATGGAGCACCATACTGGAGCAATATTCGCATGCGTCAATCTAGACCTAATTCAGTACGCTGTGCAAAATTTTGTCTTAATCGGACCAATATTGCTCCAGTATGGTGCTCCATTTACATAAAATTGGACGAAACTATATATGGGAGCTATATCTAAATCTGAACCGATTTCCACAAAACTTCGCACATATCAATCTAGACCTAATTCTGTAAACTGTGCCAAAATTTGTCTCAATCCGACATATATTGGGACTATGGTGCACCATTTATATAAAATCGGACGAAACTATATATGGAAGCTATATCTAAATCTGAAACGATTTTCTCCAATTTCAATTTTTTGTGCCAAATAAGTGACATGTGCCAAATTTCTTCCAAATCGGATCATAAATGCGACCTGTTTTGTTCACAAAAAAAACGGACAGTGAGGTGAAGTGATCTATGCATATTTTGTTAATTGTTGTAACATATGCGGCTATATTAGCTTGTTTACCAAAATATGAAATAAAATAAACGTTCCGATCGAATTTAGGTTTTTTTCTTTGATGAATAAATTCGGCCATCTGAACTTTACGAAAATATTTTAAAATTTTGCTTGAAAATGTCAATTTTGAATTTGGTTTTTACAAAAAACACACCTTGCAAAATTTTATTTTTGTAAAATTAACATTTCCTCCTTTTCTATGACCTTTTGACTTTATTTTTTTCAGTGTGAAATTACATATCATATACAAATATATGATCAGAACTCAATTAAACTTTATACATGCATTCCTATATTAAATTCGGTTCTAACCCAGTTCAAATTCTTGGTTTATTCCAGTGATTGGAAATCATGACTTACAAATGACATTTTTTCATTTTCAACATTTCCAGATTTGTTTTTAAACATTTTTATTAATTTGTTGTAAATAAATTATTTAGACTGTTAACCACTTCCAAAATTATTATTCTTCAACATTTTTCCTATTTGCCATAACTCCCTAAACCACCATTAACATTCATACCCTCATTGAGGTCATAAATGTAAAGGTTAACATATTAAAATGCCAACTGAACGAACATGCTGTGAATATCTAATTTTGTTCTCCTACATTATAATCGGAATATCCCATAGCACGTGTTATTTCACCTAACTAACAGGTGACCGACACACTCACTTGACAGTTAATCACGGAAGTTTATGTGTGCCGAGCACTTGAGATTAAAAAGAGGAGGGTAGCCAATAATTTACACCATGTAATAGCGTATAATACCGGTACTTTGTACTTGATATCTCTTCCACTTCGTACATAACATATATATTTTTTATTTAAAATGTAATGTTGTTACAATTGTTTTAGATAAGATTTTGAAAAACTTAATAACAATTCACAGGAGGTATTTATTTGCATATATGATGTTTTAAATCCAAAAGGGAATTTATTCGAATATCTAAACACTTAGGGAAAAAAGGGAAAAGAAATGTAATCAAATTAAAAAAAATACTTTTCAAATTTCATACGAAGGCTACTAGCCAGGCCTAATATATCATCGACAATATTTTTATTGGTTTTCAAAGTATTCTTCAGCATTATTTATAAAATTTTTTATGTACTCAAAACAAATTTCGATTAATTTTTTTCCACTCCGATTGAAACACCTCCTAAAAAGCATGGGTTTTAAACGCTTCAACCGGATTTTCTGGCCATGAAAATCTTTGGCGCCATAAAATGTGCACAATGATTCGTTAGATATTGTTTTGATTCGTCTTCTCTTGATTGCTATTTTATTTTTCGCTCAAAAGCATAGATCCATAATTCGCTGCTTGTCCCGATCTCTCTTAAACTGCGATTGCACCTTTTATAAATATATTTTAACTAATCGACAAAACATTTTTGGGCCATTTTTAAATTGTGCGGAAAACCTTTTTGCGGTCAAGTGTTTATACAATTTTAAACCTATGCTGGTAATAACCAGTGAGCGGAGCAGTATAGTCGGACGGGGCCGACCATATGATACCCTACACTACTTCCATGAAAATCTAACTTTAAATCTAACTATTTGCACCCTTTTGATCGGCGAGATGTCAACAAATATGACTAATTAATACCTGTCCAGATTCCCTTCACCGTGGGTTGTGTTGTGATATTCGGCTTTCAACTGTGGCCTATAGATCGAGTCGAAAAACGCAAAAAATTAAGTTTTCTGTCCACTTCATCCCAAAATTATTATCTAATCATCAGCGAAAATAATAGGCGTTGTCCTTAACCATAACTGGAACCTCATGGAACATTGCAAAGCGATCAGCGCTATATTTCCCCTATCCAGTGTGGTAATGGGTTACTAAATAATATATGAATACGTAAGCATCTACAAATATTTAACTGTAACTCCTCCCACGCCCGAGTACATACGACAATATAATTGGTATCAATTAAAAGGTCAACCACTCCTCTTGGATATACTATCAACTTCTGGGGTCAATGTACTTCGTCAGGGGTAAATATATATGCCATAGAATACAAATTTTGTCATTTTCACACAAAAGTCGGGGCCCATTGGACCCGCTAAATATTGACTGATTATTATCAATACAGACATGCTTCTTCTTTGGCCCGATGCCCTTCTCCATTCAAAATTTCGCGATGTTTGGGCCATAATTGCGATGACAAAAATTAAGTTTTTGGTCAATTTCATCCGCTAAATATTAACCGATCTTTATCAAAAACAATAGGGGTCTTCTTTGGACGGAACCCATCCTACATGCAAAATTGCATGATGATTTGTCCATAACTGTGCCCTGTATCGTGTTTACACATGTCTAGATCGACTCAGCTACTCGAGATATGACGATCGGTATACTTAAAGATGTGTCTAGGAAAAATGTTTCGCGGTGTTACAAACTTTTGGGGTTGCACAAAGCTATAATACCCTGACAAAATAGTTGTGTAGGGTATAAAAATGTCTATAGATGTCACTATCTCACGGTATATCATATTCTATGGGAGGACCAGAAGGTATTCTCTAAGAATACTAGAAAACTCATAGAAGCCCAGTAAGTCCACTACGGAAGATCAGTAGGTCTACTCAGAAAAGATCAATAGGCCTTGACACAGAAGAACATTAAATCTCAAGGAAGACCTCTAGATTTCCTCATAGATCACCTCTTTAAATATTTTCATAGAATACTTCTTAATGTTGTCGAATCAAGAACTCTAAAACTTTTTAAAAGAAGACTTCGAAGACTTCTTATAGAAGACCATTAGGTCTTCTCCAGGATATCATAATCATTACATCTTCTTCTCGAAAACCATGATATATTTATCTAGAATATCATATGGGTTTCTCCTGAAAACCATGAAATCTTCTGATAGAAAAACCTTAGGTATTTTCACTGAAGACTTTTATATAGAAGACAACTTGGTCTTCTCATAGAAGACCTCGCGAACTTCTCATAGAATGATATATTTATCTAGAATATCATATGGGTTTCTCCTGAAAACCATGAAATCTTCTGATAGAAAAACCTTAGGTATTTTCACTGAAGACTTTTATATAGAAGACAACTTGGTCTTCTCGCGAACTTCTCATAGAATGCCTCTGGTTCTACTTACTAGGTCTTCTCATAGAAGGCTATGAGCTCTTCTCCTAGAATACCATTAAATCTTATCATAGAAAGCAATGAGATTTTGTCCCAGAATAAGATTTCTTTCACGAAGATAATATAATACCATACTTATATATTTTCAGAAATTGCAGTAGAATAGGCGTTAATTTCAGAAGGCCAATTTGATAAGTTAAAGATCTTATTTTCAAATAAATATTAATTTAAAATAATTAGTTTATGTTTTGTTAACTAATTCCTTATATAATCCATATTAATTATTTTCCCTCTTCTTTTGCTCCCTTTTCAGAACTGCTGGTACAGTTGGTGCTGTTGTAACATGTCCATTAGAAGTCGTCAAAACCCGTCTACAAAGTTCAACAGCATTTTTAACACCGCCACGGATAGAACACAATTCAACGACAAATGCATCCTCCGAATTGCTGCGACCTGAACAGAGACGTAAACTTAGTACAACAATATTACGTAACAGGTCCCAACCACAGGTGATTGGGGGTGTTCGTAGGGTAGTACCAACATATTACATTACATTATCTATACACTATTACTATTCTAAAAAAACATCTTATCTATTTTTCTTGTATAAAATTCTTGACATACTTTCTTCAGGTCCTCTATGGGTCTCTATTTTTTTCAATCTTTAAAAATAACTTTCTATTTACTATTTTTATCTCTACATATTTCTTATTTTATAAAATTGGTATTAATTTTTTTATTTCTTATAGATAATGGCAATATCACACTGCGGCATCTCATCGACATCCACCAAAAGTATGAGCATAATACAGTGTTTGAGGTAGGTCATGGTCCAAACAAAATAGAACTAACCAAAAGGGAAACGGCAATGTCATCGTCTCTCCTCCTCTGGAATTTTAATCTAAAACCACAAAGACCCATTTGCAATGGTTTAATGGCCTTATAACCTACACCATTTCTGTTGTATGGCATTTTGGCTAATGTGGTTTAAGGTTATGTAGTTATTACCCCCAATTTAGATTTGTATCTAATTTTTAATTTTATTTCTCTCTCCCTTTTAGACACATAGTACAAAATGAAGGGCCCAGAGCATTGTTTAAAGGTTTAGGACCGAATCTCGTTGGCGTGGCGCCATCACGTGCAATTTATTTTTGCACATATTCTGAAACCAAAAATTTCCTTAATAAGTTAGGGTAAGTATGAACCAGTATCCTTTTCCTTCATTCGAAAATATGATTTTTTAAAAGCCTATAAATTACTTATTTTTTTCTTTACCTCTCTCTCTCTCTCTTGCCCACCGTAGATTAGTACAACCCGATTCTCCACAAGTTCATATAATGAGTGCAGCTAGTGCCGGTTTTGTTTCCTCTTCCCTAACCAATCCAATTTGGTTTGTTAAAACACGTTTACAATTGGACTACAATTCAAAAGTGAAAATGACCGTCAGACAGTGTATACAGCGTGTTTATGCCAGCGGTGGCATAGCAGCCTTCTACAAGGGTATAACGGCGAGTTATTTTGGCATCTGTGAAACGATGATACATTTTGTTATCTATGAATTCATTAAATCCAAATTGGTAAGTTATTTTATTTTTACTTGCCACATTTATAACAATGATATTAATGATTTTGTTATTCTTCTTCTTGTAATTATTATTTTAGATTGAACGACAAAATAAACGTTCAACGGATACCACAAAATCATCTCGAGATTTCCTTGAATTCATGATGGCTGGTGCCATATCAAAGACTGTTGCCTCCTGTATTGCATATCCACATGAAGTTGCACGAACACGGCTGCGTGAAGAAGGCAATAAATATAATACATTTTGGCAAACATTACATACTGTCTGGAAGGAAGAGGGTCGACCTGGTTTATATAGGTAAGAATAAATTAAATTGTTGAAATCTAGAAAAGGAAAGTAATGGGGACGATATCTATCTGTAAATCAAGGATCACATTGAAAAGCATACATTTAGCTTAGGTTACTAAAAGTCGTTGTAAAAAGAGAGAGGTGGAATGAACAAGTGAAAAAGCGTTAAGTTCGGCCGGGCCGAACTTTAGATATACTGACGGGTACTAGAAATGAAAATATTGGGAACATACCAAAAAGTGGACCTATGCCGACATTTCTGAAAACGGATTATGTAAACCATAATATAAATTTCTGAAATTTTTAATGGATCTTGATACCCACAGCCTTATGTCTAATGAGGGTGTATAAATATTGGTTCTAGATCCCATGTTTCTTTGGACCCAATCCGTTTTAGAAAATTTAGATTTCATCCATACATTGCTCATCTTATTATTTCTTCCAAACTTAGTTCAAGTTCAAAAATGGGGAATATCGGTCCACTCCTTCTGGAATCTCTACACAGGGGCTAGGTCTAAATGCGGGCTATAGTTCATTATCGAACCTTCTGTTCTATTTTTTATCTCGATATCCTCCGCAGGTGAAATGATTACAACAGAGCATTAGAACCAAACTCAAAACGCGTAACAAATCAGATAACTAGTTTAATATAAACCAGTAAAGAAAGTTCAAAAGTTCACCACTTTGGGTACATACAAGAGCTGTTAATATCTACAATATCCTGTAGATAGAACAGACATAAAATCATTGGAGGACCATTGAGATGGAATTGGGCGAAATTATTACTCTATATTCAATTGAATACCCTCTACCAAATTTCGTGTAAATCGAACAAACATAGTGCACCATTTAAATAAAATCGAACGAAAATATATATACGACCTATATAAAAATCTGAACCGATCTCAACAAACCTTATCACACATCATTTTTTTCTCAATTGCATTCGCTATGCAAAATGTTGCTCAATCGGACAAATATTGGGAGTTAGGTATAACATTCATAAATAAATTCATAAATTCATATCTAAATCTAAACCTATTTTTACCAAACTTCGCAGACATCAGCCTGGACTTAATTAAGTATGCTGTGCAAAATTTTGTCCCAATCGGACAAATATTGGGAGTTTGGTGCATCATTCACATAAAATCGGACGAAACTATATATGGGAGCTATATTTAAATCTGAACCGAGTTTCTCCCATTTCAGTAGGGTTCGTCCTTGGGTCAAGTAAATGCGTCCGTACTTTGTTCACAAAAATACATGGACGGACGGACATGCGTAAATCGACTCAAAAAGTGATTTTATACATATTCTTAAAAGGAACTATGGGTCTATCTGTATTCCTTTTGCATGTTACAAACAAATGCAGAAGGACAGACGGCCATGCGAAAATCGACCCAGAAAGAGATTCTATGCATATTCTCAAAAGGAACCATGGGTCTATCTCGATTCCTTTTGCCTGTTACAAACATATGCACAAAGACATAATACCGTCCCTGTACCACATTGTGGTGAAGGGTATGAAAAGAGGGTTATATGGGGACTACCCCAAAAAGGAGGGCGAATTTTAAA